>NC_135312.1:60609070-60913412 GCF_048772815.1 Callospermophilus lateralis | reverse complement strand
TGACTTTGCCTTCCTGGCTAGAGTTGTTTGGATCAGTGGTGGACATCTGCTCAGAAAGGGCCAATCATAATGTTGTGCCTGGTCTGTTTCCATGTGAGTTTGGAATTGAGGCCATGAAAAGTGACAACCTACATGGGGGCCACCTTTGCCTTATGACAAAGAAGTCAAAGAAATTAATCTTCAGGAAGATGATGATTAAGACATGAGGAGAAGAATAGGGAAAGTAGAGTCAAACCTAAGAGATCATTGACCTGGCTTAGTTTCCAACTCCTGGTTCCAGTTACTTCTGTAGTCTGCTGCCTTTTGTTGCCATGGATTTTAGAAAAAATATGCACATATATATTTTTAATGAATAAAATCCCTCCCACCATTTAATATAATTTAATTAAGTCAAATGAAGAACAGCAGTCTTACAAATAGGCAATTATAATATATGAGATGGAAAAGGATATAAAATCCATAGAAGAGACCCCTGACACAAATTTTGGGAATGTGGAAGTTTTCCTGGAGGAAGTACCATCTATGTAGGGGAAAGGGAAGTGGAATTAGTCAGAAAAATAGCTGAGAAAGGGTTCCAGAAAGAGGGAATACATTGTGAAAGTCATAGGTGAGAAAGAGCCAAGGGAGTTGGGGAAGTCATTCAGGCAGGTGAGAGATGACATTGGATCATTAAATGAAATTCAGATTTTAACACTATCTCAGAAACAATCATGGAGAGATTGGATTTGATTTTGAGAGCAAAGGAGAGACAACAGACAGGAGCCAGCCTCCCAGGGATTTGTGGGCCTTGTTTTTTTACTATGATTTTTATCCAAATGGCACAGAAAGAATCCGATTTGTATTATAGGGAGAAATGGGTAAATCTAGTTAGGATGCCTAAAGAAATATGGGAAAGAAGTGATTAAGCAAAGTGGGACAGGATAAGAAGAGATGGTTACCAGAGGTATTTAGTAGGTAGCAGAGGATTAGTGAGAGCGTAGGACCTTGGAGGACAGCTGGCTATCTAGATTGAGCCACTTTATCAATCAAAACCAGCAAATGACATTTTTTTTTTCTTAAGAAACATGTTTTTTTCCCCCACTTTCTTCACTGGAATGCTATGATGAAGTGGGAAAAAACAGATCTATGTAAAGTAGGACCCAAGGTGTTCTAAATAGCTACAAAATCTGTTCTGAGAATATTTGACCTGTCCAAAGAAAATATTCAAGGGATTGATATCTCTGGTTTAATAAGGGAAGCTGTTGGTATCCTCACATTTACTTACTTTTTAATAAAAGCATGCCAGTGTAAACTCATTTCCTTATTAAATAAATGTTTAATGAGAACCTACTCTGTGCAAGGCACTACAGCAGGCATCCAGGACATATCAGAACACAAGATATACAAAAATCCCTGTCCTCATGCAACTTAGAGACAATGAGAGAAGACAACCATTAAACAAATTGATGATCATCTATAGTTTTGAGAATGTATGACAAAGTCAAGCTGTGTACCATCTGAGAACCTTCCTGGAGGATATAGTATTTAAGTGATGTTAAGGACTCAGTTATATCCCCTTCAAATCTGTGTATCAGAGCCTTAACCTCCCCAATGTGATTATATTTGGAAAAATGTCCTTTAAGCAGGTAATAACATTTAAATGAGGTCACAAGGGTGGGGCCCCAATGCAATAGGCCTGGTGTCTTTACAAGTAGAGAAAGGGACACCAGGAGGAGGGTCACGGTAAGAAGCTGATCATCTAAAAGCCAGAAAGTAGGGCTTCACCAGAAATCAACCTGTTGGCACCTCCATCTTGAACTTTCAGCCTCTGAAACAGTGAAAAAATTTGTTTGAGGCATCTGGGCTGTGGCATTCTATTATGGTAGCTCAAGAAATCTGACAGATGCCTCCTGAAGAAGTAAGAACACACTTGTCAAATAAGAGTAGGGAAGAAGGGGGCAGATCCTGAGATAAAAAACTCATGGAAGGTTTTAGACACAGGAGATCAGTGTCAGGATTGGAACAGGCAACTTGGAGGGCTTGTTATGTGTATTACTTTGTTATTTTTTTTCAGAAAATATTGGAGAAACCACTGAAAGTGTTAAATGTAAGGGGCAACATAATTTCACTTTCTATTAAAAATGTAATTCTTGTTTCAGTCAAGAGAATAGATTGGAAGCAGGCAAGAAAAGATGAGGGGGTGAGCTTGGAGGACAGAGCAGAGGTGTGGGTGAGATGGTGGTGATGCAGAGGGATTTAAAAAGTGTTTAGCCAGGCATGGTGACACGTGTCTGTAATCCCAGCAGCTCAGGAAGCTGAGGCAAGAGGATCATGACTTCAAAACCAGCCTCCCCAATTTAGCAAGGCCCTAAGCAACTTAGTAAGACCCTATCTAAAAAATTAAAACTAAAAATATGGCTGGGATTTGACTCAGTGGTAAAACGCCTCTGGGTTTGATACCTAGTAACCACCACCACCCCACTCCCACTGCCAAAAAAAAAAAAAAAAAAAAAGGAAGAAAAGATGTTTAGAAGGAGACATTTACCTGTGATTAGTGGCATAATGTGGGATGAATAGATAGATGTGTCAAGAATGGTCTTTGGTTTAGGTGTATGGATACCTGGGTGTTAGTAATGTGGTTTACTAAGATGTGAACCACAAAGGTTATTTTGCGGTGATGGGGGTAAGATCAGAATAAACCAGTAAAGTACTGGCAGCAGATCTGTGAATAACAGGACACTACTGGGAGCCATTGATCTGTGGGTAGGAAGCTACTGACTGCAGATATAGTGACTAAAACCCTGCTGGTGGGAGCCAGGCAGCAATGTAGGCTCAGGGTAGGCACAGTGTCCAAAACAGACAGTCCTCAATTATAGGCACTGGTCATCATGGGGGTATGCCCTGTGATAGGAAGAATCCGGTGTCCTGGGATCACCTACACTGCGATCCAAATCCCTGGCAGCAAGGTTAACTTCAGTCTCAATTAGTCTGAGACTTGAATATTTCCCTCACCTGGGCAGGACAGACTCAAGAGTCTATACCAAGAGAAGACATGGGTGATTTCTTCTCACTGAGCCTGCTTTCTTGACTTTGAAGCAAATATAAGTCCCACTCTTATCTTGAAATGATTGTTTAGGAAACAATCCTCAGCAGCTTGTGCATTTGTATATGGCTGCATGCATCTTGACACAGCAGAAGCTTGCACAGCACTTACTCTGGTAATTCATTTCTTCCTCACAAGAACCTAATCAGGTTGGTAACATAGTTATCACTATTACACAGACAAGGAGACTGAGGAACAGAGAAATCTATTTTGCTTCACAAACTAGAAAGTGACAAAAAGCTAAGATTTATTTTTGGAATGTTGGTCTCACCGTGCTCATTGTAAAATTATTTGATTTTTTTTCTTTTTAGATAATCAGGTGAAAAAGCATTGGCTGTGTTAGGAAACATGGCTGAGTTAGGAAAGATTCAGATATAAGATCTCCTTTAGTTCCTAGTCATCTAAATGACCCTCCAGAATTGGGCCCCAGATAGGTTCCATTATCAGTCCCCATGCTCTTACTAAGTCTTTTTTGGTGGGAGAAAAAAAAAAAAAGTCATATGCCCTTTTAGAGGAATCCCAAGAATAATCCATGGTAAGTACAGTCAGTGCCAGATGGCCTATGCTAGAGACTGATTGTGTCTGCTTAGGCAGAGAACACAGACAGCCCTGGCAGGAGAGAAGAACAAGCTGTTCTCTTGTACTCCTGATGATGGAGCCAAGTTTCCACTACCTGCTGTCCCAACCTTCCTCCACGAGGAGACAGATCTCTTATTAATTTGCTGATTGGCCAATGGAGGTGACATAATTAGGGAGAAAACCTCCCTGGATTCCAACCTACTCTGCAGCTTAGTTGTAACTGCAGTGTGTGTGTGTGTGTGGGGGGGGGGGGGGGTGTTCTATTCTAAAGTCATCCAAGCTGCAAGGAGGCACCTTGAACCATGAAATGGTGAGGAGGGCTCAGGAACCATCCCTCCCCATAGCGATTACCTGTAGGGGATATTTGCTTTTGGATTGCCACTTTTAACAGTAAAGTTAAAAAAGAAACAATGTAAGAAAGCAGATAACTATAACTCACTAAAGAAAGATAAAACTGTAAAAAAAAAACAAGAAAAAATAGTCAAAATAAATAAATATATGTGGCATGAATGAAAAAAAAATGTCAGGGAAAAAACTGTTGGACAAATCTAAAGCTTAATACAAAGCATCGTATGAAGCATGATGTGGAAGGGCAGTTGCCAAAGACCCTGCTCACCCATCTCACCCAGGCTTGAGGCACAGACCCTTGGAGAGACTGAGCAACAGAGCTTGAAGTGAGAGCATTGGACTCCAACCCCCTGACTAGCTTAGATGTGCCTCACACCCTGTGTTGTGAAGGAAAACCAACTGATAGAGCTCCTGTGGGTCCCCTCATATTCATTAATACAGCAAGTATGAAGGAGGGGGGAAACCCTAAGAATACTCACTGCCAACCGCCTTCACCCTGTTGCCTAGAACTTGCTTTAATTCTCCTACTGTTAAAAGTACAGTTTCTCTCTCATTGTCATTTAGCTTTCCAGTAAGGAAGTTTCAGGCCACCTGTCCTATCTGAGATCAAATTCAGCAATAATAGTGTTGATATTCCTGATAGTAACTGTAGCAATTGTTGCATGGTAATTGATTGAATATATGTTTTTAATTTTGAACATTATTTGTCTCTTTCTTTGTCTCTTAATGGCACTCATTTAGCTACCCTCTATGTGGGTTTTATTAATGACTTTGATGACTTTTACCTGTTTTGAAGCACTTGGTTGTGAGTATTAGTCAAAGTCTAATTCAAATATTAACCGAATCTAGAAACATCCTCACAGAAACATCCAGAATAATATTGGACCAGATATCTGGGCACCATATGACCTAGACAAGTTGACACAAAAATTAACTATTACATTATGTGAGTTTGCAATTATTCCCACTAATAATATGAGCTATTTCCTCACCCTTTAATTTAGATTTAACTGTGTGACTTACTTTAGCCACTGGAAAGTTAGCAGGCATGTTATGACCTAAGGCTTAAAAAGCACTTTCCTATTTCTGCCTGTCCTCTTGCATTTCTGCATAGCTGTGAGATTACATGTCTGGGATAGCCTACTGATCCCAAGAGGAAGATGAGTGACTCATGAAGCAGAGCTGAGTTGCCCCAGTTGAACCAAGACTAACTCAGCCAACTCCAGTCAAGCCACAGCCACATTAACTAAATAGAAGGGTATCATTGTAAGACTCTTCGAGTTTGTGGGTTTTATAATGTAGTGTTTTGTGCTAGTTAACAATGAGAGTCGTTTTTTTTTTTTGTTGTTGTTGTTGTTTGTACCAAGGATTGAATCCAGAAACACTTAACCACTGAGCCACATCCCCAGCCCATTTTTATTTTCAGACAGGGTCTTGCTAAGTTGCTCAGGGCCTCACCAAGTTGCTGAGAGTGGCTTTGAATTTGCAATTGTTCCTCCTGCCTCAGCCTCCTGAGCTGCTGGGATTATAGGCATGTGACACTGCACCTGGCTACACTAACCATTTTTTAGTGGATATTTTTACTGCTCTACATGTTCAGTTCTTGTTAATTCTTACAGTATCTATATTTTCATCAAAATTCTGTAATATTACCAAACATCATTAGGATAGCATATATGTTTTATATAGGTTTAATATCAACTAATCAATATTTTGCTATCAGTACTGAAAGTTGTGTAGAACAGGTTAAAGAAACTCAGTCCTTATAAAAAGTGCAATATAAGAAAACAAATATCTTTATGCAAAGAACTGAAACTGTGCAACACAGAAGCACGATTCTGTTACTCTCCTGCTCAAAACTCTGATGTATATAGGTTATATAGAACATAGAATTCTTAGTCTGGTAGTCAGGCCTTATGTTACTTTGTTCAAATTCCTCTTTTTGCTTTGAATAACCTGAATGGTTGAACAAAATAATGAGGATGAACATAAAAGTAAATTGATTTTAATTCTTCAAAATCCCTTTAAACCTGTTGTTTATGTAAACCAAATGCAAACTGAGACAATTTTGCAACTTTTTATTCCTCTTAGATTTTTCTTTCCTTTGCTCCATTTAAGTTATAAACATGATCCTAATTTGCCAGTGCAACCCATTAGTCAAAGTTCTAAAATTGAGGTATAGCTGAGTCTCTTAACTTTCCTTATGCTGGATCTTGTGAGAAACTACAGCTTGCTGTAGAAAAGGGAAGAGATACTTCTTTCTTCTCATTCTCTTCTTCCTTCACTATTCAACAGCTGTTTCTGACTCTGCCAAGGGAGGAAAGAATGAAGAGGGAAGGAAAGTCACATTTAACAAACATGAAAATGGCTTCATGCTCTCTGGTCCCCAATCATCGTTTAAAGCTGCTACTTCCTTAATGCAAGCCGAGCCTCTCCCTCAGTTGCCCTGTTAGTCAGTTTTCTGTTACTATTACAAACAAAAACCAGAGATGATCAGCTCATAAGAAGAGGAGGTTTATTTGGGCTCACAGTTCTGTGGGTTCTAGTACACAATCAGGCAGACCCATGCTTTTAGATGTGTGGGAAGGCAGCACATCATGCAGGGGGTGCAGGCTAGGGCAAAGTTGCTCACCTCATGGTGGCCAAGAAGTAAGAGAAAAAGGAGGGTGACGATTCCCAGTATCCCCTGCTAGGGTCTGTCCTCCAAGACAAACATGAAAGATCTCCCACAAGGACCCACCTCTTACAGATTCCACTACCTCCCAACAGCATCTAGACTATGGGCCAAATCTTTAACATATGAGCCTTTGGGGCACATTTATCCAAAACATAGCTGATGGCTACCTTGAATTCCCATAGTCTCTCACAGATGAGGATCCACTTCTTTTTTAAGGCCATCATTTGGGGCAGGATTCTTTGAAAGCAACTTACCTATCTTAGTTTCCATGGCTGGTCCTTCAAATTTAGAAGTGAAAAAAATAGCTACTTTGCCACCCAGACCATAAGGGCAAGAGGCCAGTAGCAGTCCTCCAAGTCAGGGAAAAATTAAGGCCTTGGAGTAGCCCCATTGAAGCCCTCACTAAATTCTATGTGAAGAAGTAACATGGGGAGAAGTCTCCCAGTGCACATCTCTCCAAAGAAATCCTCCTCTCTAATCCTGCCATCTCCATTTTGTTCAGCCTTTTTTCAATTTGATGAACTGGGAATTATGAGCATCAGCTAACTGATTTTTAACTAATCCTTTAAAATTTTTTATATGGTACAGCAACTTTATTGTATCTGAATGCCTCAGTCAAAATTTCAGTTTGTCACCTGTTTAGCTTGTTTCTTATTCATCATGTGGCCTTTGGTTGCTTACATGATTCTTTTGGTCCTTAAAACTTTCAAGCATCTATTTCTTCTTTTGAGAATGCCTCTGTGCTATCTATTCTTTCTTCCCAAGGATGAACCCTACTCTTCTTTCAAAGGTTAACATACCCATTTCCTGATTGTAAAGCCCTCTCGGATCTTTTGGCCAAAATTAATATTTCTTTCTGTGTTCTCAGGGTCCATTGCACTCAGATGACAAATCTTAATACAGCATACTTTGGGTTAGATTTCCCAACTATGATAATTCATAGTTTCTGGGATAAATAGTTTTTACAGTAAAACATCTTTGAAATCAGCATGCAATTTACATTAATGCAGTAGCATCTTAATTGCTTGGCAGGATTTTGTTTTCTGTTTCTTCCTTTCTCCATCTTACAATGATACACATTACATTTGATGGTATCTTGGTAGTTTGTGAGTTGTATGCCTCCTTCCTCTCTCTATCTTCCCCAGTAGTAAGTGAAGTGCCTGGCAGAAACTAGCTCAAAATTTGGATGGTGAACCCAATGAATGTTCTGTATAATGCTGGGATACTATGATTTTTCTTCAGTGCCCAAAGCATTCCCAATTACAATTTCATTCAAATTAAAAAGGCTTTGATGGGACATTCATTACTTAAAAAGTAACATTTATTAGTCTATGTGTTGTGATTGGAGCTTTAATGTCATCAGGAAGAAGTTTAATCTGACTTCATTTTCACTCCATTAAAACCTTGTAACAATGTCCATAAATTAGATCTCCAGAGTCATAAAAATATATGTCACAGCTCTGATCTGCACAATTTTGACTACATTTGGGTATTTAGCATAGTTTTAGATTTGGGAATAGCTACCATTTATACATATTAAACTTTTTTCCATGATTTTAATGAGGACACACAAACATATAAATTGTATAATCTTGGTCTGTCCTATTGTCAATGACACTAATATACCAGGGACACGTTGCAGCAATTAGAGTTCATTTCTTTGCTTAAAATGAACACTTTTTTGTCATGAGCTCATCACAGGCTTGCCTTGTTTACATTGAATTATAATTAGAGATCATAAATAGAGTCAACTAGACTTAATATTTTAGCAAAAAATGAGACCTAAGGGAACAAAAAACAACAAATACATAGTATTATGGTATGGCCATGATGTTTCAATGCACTCTTATGCAAGACATTTAATTACAAGATTCTCAATTTAGAATTGTTCAAGGACACAACATTTATTAACTCGTAGTTAATTTAGTTTGTTTGTAGGAGTGTATGAAGGCCTTTGAGTGAAGAAGGGAAAACAACAGTGGAGAAAAGAGTTTAGAGCAAAAGATAATCCCTACTATGCCTCAAATACTCCTTTTCCTGGATGCCAGTGTGAAACTATTTAGGATGGAAAATTTCTGTCATGCATATACTGGAGTAAAAATCTTCATAGGCCAAGCAGCTTTCCATCTATTCATTTATTCTTTCATTAAGTTTATTCTCATATTTCTGAGTTTCCCCAGAAACTGCTGGAATTCTAAGAGATTATGAAGACCGGTTGCAAGGAAAACAGTTTCTAACTAGAGAATTCATATTCTTTTTAAAAATGTTTATTTTTTAAAGAAAATTTATATTCTGTTATATGAGATTGCTATTAAGTTAAAATCCTTAGCCATAAACAAGAACGGTTCCATTCTAAATGAATAAGAATGGCTGCATTCTAGATATGCACTATACTAACTAATCATTGTCATAGTAACCCTGAAAAATAGATGTTATCACACTCATTTTAGATAAATATGAAGAAGCCCAGTAAGAACTAACCTATGTTAATGTCAACATTTAATCTAGGTCTCCTTGATTCTTAGGAGCACATTCTGTTCCTTACTCAATTCCATTGCAGATATGAAGTTTTGCTGTAATTTTATTTGCTTTAGAGTAAGTAGACTTGTTCTTAGGCTAGTCTTAAGGTTATTGAAAAATTTAAACATCAAAAGTATCTAATTTAGGTGACCTTACCTATTACTTGCCCACCAGTATCTACCTTCAGTCAAATTGTTATTTCATTATAATGACTTAGATGTCTTCCACAATGTGGAAAATTATTTGCATACAGTGTCGGGACCTATGGCTGTGTCACTGAGCTCCCCTGCTTTGGATGGAAATTTAGACAACTTACATCTTTAAGGCCTTTTTCAATTTTGATGATTTATGGTAATAATATAAAAAGTAGCTATGATGAAATGAAAAGGGGAAAGTTACAAATAAATTAAAAGCCATGGAGTCAGTTGTCATGGGTTCAAGTCTAAACTTTTACTACAAGCCTGTCTGAGGGTTAATTTAACCCTCTTAGCCTCAATTTATTCAACTAAAAAAGAAAACGAGAGCAGAATTGCCTACTTCACAAGTCACTATTAAAATTAATTGGGAAACTAAAAGTAAAGACACTTTATAAACTCTAATAGACTAGTCACCATATTATGTGGCACACAGGCATGTTGGGCATATTAATGCACCCAGAACCATTCTTTAAACTGATCTTTATCAGAAACACTGTCTACCCTCAAGGGAACTCGTCTCTTTCCATTATGTATTCTTCAGCATGTCATATTTTTTTTTAAATCATTCTTCTCTTCTTCACTTAACTCTTTCAAATAGAAAAGCCTGGAGTTTTTGTTGTATTGTTTTCATAGTTCCATAGTCGTGATTTCTTCAGGAATTCGACATGAGTATCCTCTGCCAAAATTTTTAACCCAAACTTCTCTCAGGGTTTATAGAAAACTGTCTCTGGGCTGTAGCTCCATGCCATTCTACAGACATGAGAAAGCAGCAGACTGCTCTCTACACCTATTATGACATTTCTGTCTCAATCAGTGTTTTGAAACAATCTCTTGTTCAATGTTAAAAATACTTTAAGGTTAATTGTTATAAACAAGGAAAAGTATCTGCCATGACTACTCATGGTTTATACCAGATGCTCTCTACTCTTAATAGTAATTTTAAAAATTCTTAGTAATCAGTTCCTTCTAAACATTGTTCAGAGACCATATAGTATTGCTTCGTGTCTTAAATCTATGTCATTTCTAATAGTGTAAGAAAGGTTATGAGGAAAAAAGAGAACATTCCTGGGCCTCATTTCATTCCTACTTGTAGATTTTCCTAGCTTCTCTTCACATTTTATCTTTTACAAAGATCTAACTCTGAAAGAGAGACTCAAATATGCTAATAAGAACTGAACCTTGAGGTGCTCAGAGGCACAGCAGGGGCAGCGCAGGGGTGCAACAAGCAAGAGCAAGACTGAAGGGCAGGTCAAAGTCAGTCTGGGACACAAATCCAGGCCTCCATGGGGCAAACTGAGTTTATGAGGTGAAAGGAGATAAGGAGTAGCCTTATCTGATGCTCAAACAAAATGGAAAGAACAGTAGAAACAGTTCAGGATCCTCAGGTAACACAGGATAAAGTAAGCAGAAATCTTTGAGAAGATAATACATAAAAGCTGGAGGGGAACATGTTTGGTAACAACAAACTATCCAGGGCTAGTGTGACGTTCTAAACTCCAGTCAGTCAGTTTATATTTAACAATCTAAGTCTGGAGGAATCACCAAACAAATTCTGCAGTAGGATAAAACATACTAGCAGAACAAAAATTATGCTTGGAAGGATAAAATCAGCTCTTCCATGACACTGTCATACCAGTTCCCTCGTGGTCAAGTATAGACAGCATTGCTCCAATTGTAGCAGGACTGAGACAATTCCCTTGATTTAAAATAAGCCCTCAAGCCACATATCCAAGATCCTTGAAGAAGCAATTCACCCAGCATTAACTTGATATTCTCCAAAGCACTAAAATTAATTTAGCAATTTTTGAGTGGTACTGGGGGAGGTGACTGAGTATCCAACAGCAAAAATATAGCTTTTCTCTTTGCAAAAGCACAATTGTGCATATTTAAGGGAAAAAATGAGCAAAAAAAAAAAAAACCTTTCTCTTTTGAAGTCTCATAGAACTAGGGAACATATATTTTTTCAACTAACTTTATTAATATCTCTAAGGGAACAGCACATGCTTGTCATCAGTTTGCAATGTAGTATCGAGTTATCCAAGTAGATTCTTTCTCATTTCTCTTCTGTGTCATTAGTGGTTTCGTGGAGCCTGCTAGAATTGCCATAGTGAGCAGACTGTCCGAGTCTTAAAAATAAACTCTTGTTGGCAAGGATATATATCTGCAATTTGGGTTGGAATTCTGGTACATAAAAGATCAGCTCCTTAAATGATTTTTATGTGCTCTTGTTTTTGATGAATTTGTTGTAGAGTTCTCATATAAAGAGAAAACAATAAAGCAGAATCCATAATCAATTACCTATCTCAAAAATATTGTACTTTAGGATAATTCTTTATTTGTTCATAAACTCGTTAACTGAACTTGGTACTACCTTTCTTTCTTTGTGCTGATATTTTTTGAGATCTCTTTTCTCTTGTCATTAAAAAAACATATGCTTACAAGCTAGATTTTGCTTTTAAAAATCATTTAAAGATTAAAATAAAGTGTATTTCTATATAAAACATGCCCCCCATACTTACATACAAAATTATAACTTTATTGGTGAAAATAATTATTAATGATTTGGCAGTCGATCAAATAAAAAATCTACTTTATTATACTTCAAGTAGATATATGCATCACTAAATAATGGTTTGAAGAATACAAAGTCACTTGTACATAATTGGTTCTCAGAAAGCTGGCCACCAGAATAGAAGCTGACCTCCTACAAATCTCCTAAGAAACTTGCTGCCACTCTGTTTCCAAGGCAACAGTTCTAGGTCAAGCCAACCCTGAGTTATTACCATGCTCATCATACCAGAGGAAGATGCCCGTGGAAGCAGAAATACTGAGGTGGCAAGTCTGCCTTGTCACTAGCTCCACTGTGTTGCTCTGCCTGCAGCCCTCAGACTGCATCAGCAGTGAGGGATATGCTTCCCCTCCAAACACAGGTACTCACTTGTTGGTAGTATGAGACTGGAGCTAAGATTCCTCCACAATCACACTGCTATTGCATCTTAGTCCCTGGCGAGAACAGGGAATCAACAGGCACATCTCTAATGATGTTGCAGAAGAGTTCCTAGAACTTTAGAGATGAGTGTCTCCTCCAGGGCTGCAAGTCTGACTCTGTGTCTACCTGAGGAGATGGAGACAAGTGGGGTCCCTTTCCAGAGTGCTATTCCAGCAGGTCTAATGAGTGTGCTATCTAGCCATGTGCACTTGTTGGTGTGATAATAATAACAGCCTCTTTATTGAGCTAAAGACTGTTTACCTTCCAAAGCCCCAAGAAGAAATTCTCTCTATTCCTAAATTGAAAATAGAAAATAAAAGAGATTAATTAACTTGTCCACATTTACTTACGTAAGAATTGATGAGGCCAGACTTTCAACACAGATTTGACTTTGAAGTCTTTGCTGTGAGCCTATATATTACCACTTCATTCAAACATGTGACATGGAGGAAACTTAATCACTTTGTTATCTAAGTCCTTAAATTGCCGTTACTGAATGTAAAGTTTATTGAAATGGCTGAAACCAAACAGGGAGCTGGGAGGAGTCAGGTATTTATAACTCATCTTAGAGAGAGATGAAGCCAGGTGTTCTCACTTGTGGTTCTGCAGCAAAAGAACAAATGGAGGATGATGTAACACATTTCTAATATTTAAAAGTTATAGATGAAGCAAATAACTTATAAAAAACATATTTGTCCTCCTTAAAAGCAATAAAATCAATACATATACACATGGTAATACATGCATAAAACTGTTTTTATTTGATGTAAGTCAGTGAAATATCAAGACAATTTAATTACTATTGTACTTGTCTACGTGTTCTCTTTGTGTTAAAATAATAAAATAGATACATAATTCACAAAGAATTATGTATGTTTAATACAATTCATTTTAATCTTCAGCAAAATCACCTATTATGTTGCCATGATCAATATTTTCACATCATTTGAGTTCTAGTTTTATAATGATACATTAACCATTCTTTCTTGTAGTAGCATAGCAATTTGATGATTCTTTGTCATTTACTTAATTCTTCTAGTGTGTCTTTCATATCTATTCTAAATTAAGTCTAATTGCTTTAACACTGTTGAGTTGACATTTCCTCATTTGTCTGAGAGTCCTTAGGAAGAAAACCAGCAGGGAGGGAGTCAAGGGAAACTCCTTGACCTCACTCTTCTTTCCCTACTGATCCCCTGCTTTAGTTCTCCACTGGCTAAAACCAAGGAAAGCTGGAAAGTACATTTAACAACTTGGTTGCAACCCAGAGCCCTAAAAACCCTCTACATAATGTAGATGTTGTGCTAATTCCCTGGTTGCTACAGTTTGCTTCTGCCAAAGGCTCACACCTGCCCCCTACTTGAGAGAAATTCATTACCCTTGGGTGTCTGAAGTCACTTACCTGAATGTGTCTGGGAGTTATACACCTTCTCCCCACTCAGGGACCAGTGGCCAAGGACTAACTATGGAGGTGTGCAATAACCCTGCTCCCTTGTCTTAGGTTGGAAAAGACCTTGTGTCAGAATTTACACTCCAAAGCTCTGCAACAAATTATGTTAAAACTATATTTCACCTGAAACCTTGTTTTCTTATAGCTTCTTCTCAGTTTCTAACTGCTTTTCACAGGTCCTGTTATTTTCTCCTCATAGCTCTCTCAATATATCATAGGTACTCAAATCCCCACCTAATTCTAAAGAACCTGACCTAGGAAAGTATATTGCCTATTGAATGTAATTATAGAGATCAGCCTGTGGAGCAGAAGACAGAGGTAAGAAGGTGGACTGGTCTGAAGGGGCAAATGGAAGATTCTGGAATTCTGGGATAATGTGCAGCTGTTTGGGCAGCACTGCCAACTGCCATTCAAAGTACATTACCCAGATTTCCTTACTGCCTGATCCCAGATTTGTTTGAGAGTAAAAAGTACTAAGTTTCTCAACATGTGTTAAACTGGGGATGGCTATGAGCCACAGTTCAGAACGAGGAGATAGAAGCAAAGTCTCAGGGTCTCTTCCTAGTCAAAAAGGCAAAGCTACTTTAAAAGAAAGACATTTGCCCTTTTCTCCTTTCTCTCCATCATGCGTGGTACCTAGGAGCCAGAAGCATAAGAGGTCAACAGCTTTCTGGCGACTCTAATCTGAAAAACACGAGGACAGGAGATGACATATTAGGACAACAGAGTGGAAGTAGATTCTGAACCCTACAGCCCACCAGTTCTGTCTGGACTACCAACCTCTATATATCCAGTCTCACGAGAAAAATAAACTCTTCTCCTTTTAAGCCACTCTTAGATTTTCTGTTATTTGTAGTTGAACTCATTCCTGTTAAAACAGCCATTGGAAGAATAAAGTAGTTATACCAGAACCTCAGAGTTTTATTTTATTAGACCAATACCCATCTATAACATAGCACCTTTAACAGTTAGCATTTAGTCCAATTTATGGCTTCTGCATCAAATGCCCTGAAAAAATAAAGCCAATCGCTCTGGCAAGACATACTACGGTTTTAATCATTCTTAGACATGTGATTCTGTGACCTGAGACAAAATATCTGGAGAGCAAGACCAAAGCTTGTAGAACAACTTTAACAGGTTCCAGAAAATTAGCCAAATGGAAATGGGCTAAAGCTGAAGATTATTTTCTGTCTTTTCCAAAAATGTGACTGGGAACTATTGATCAGCACAAACGCTTGTGGCTCCAGTTTCTAATCTTGCCCAAGAGAAGAAATAAGTCTTGTCATAACAAAGTATCCAAGTATCATTTTGGCAGATATTGCCCATGTTTCCCAAGAGGAATACTTTTCTGGGTCAAGTAGCATTTATATTACATGGACACAGACATAAGTGCCTTATTGAAATAACAATGTGAAATGTGATAAGTGCTAATACTTCTGACAGGTGTTAAAATTGAAGATCTAGCTTCTAAAGCCTTGTGGGTAGTTTTTTTTTCCTTTGTCTTGTGATATATGCATAATTTTATGGCCAAATTCCAGAGGTATTAGCTCTGAGTTTGAATTGAATAATTTGGGGACAGAAAAATTATGAGAAGTAATTTAGTAACAATAACCCAAACTAATCTGTCACATCCTATATTAATGTGCAAAAGTGACAACTTTCAATAATTTTATGCATGAATAATGAAATTCTGTTCAGTTCAAACAAGATGTTCTACAAAAGGCTTTTATATGTCCTGTTAATGTGTGAAGTGGAGCAACAGAATGTACACCACACATATTCCCACACCCCACGTATACAAATTTCCTTCTATAATCGTTTACTTATTTTATATGCTGAAACCAGAGTCCTCTATAGCTTTGAGTAGCTTTTTCCAAACTCAGCCAACTTTTATGGGAGAGAGAATCAACCCCAAGTGATGTAAGAAACTTTATTCTCAGAGATCACAATTTCTGGATGTAAAATACTATTTAAAAAAGCTTTCTTGGGTCTGGGGATGTGGCTCAAGCCGTAGCGCGCTCGCCTGGCATGCATGCGGCCCGGGTTCAATCCTCAGCACCACATACAAACAAAGATGTTGTGTCCGCCGAAAACTTAAAAAGAAAAATAAAACAAAAATTCTCTCTCTCTCTCTCTCTCTCTCTCTCTCTCTCTCTCTCTCTCTCTTTCAAAAAAAAAAAAAAAGCTTTCTAAGGGGCTTGAGATGTGGCTCAAACGGTAGCGCGCTCGCCTGGCATGCAGGGGCACTGGGTTCTATCCTCAGCACCACATAAAAATAAAATAAAGATGTTGTGTCCACTGAAAACTAAAAAATAAATATTAAAAAATTCTCTCTCTCTCTCTGGGTTCTATCCTCAGCACCACATAAAAATAAAATAAAGATGTTGTGTACACCAAAAACTAAAAAATAAATATTAAAAAATTCTCTCTCTCTCTCTCTCTCTCTCTCTCTCAAAAAAAAAAAAAAGATTTCTAAACTTCATTCTTGACAATCACAAACGCAATGAGTTGGACTACATTTGACTGGTATATTAATCAAAACACATCTGACTAGTGCTTAATACAATCAGTGACCACATGGAGAAGGAATTTGTGGAGAAACATTCATTTTAGACAAGAAATATTTGATTGGATTTTATACTCTTGATAATCTAAAGGTTTTCTTGCAAGGTGCAGATAGAATGAACCACAGAAGAGGGTTCATCTTCTTGATAGTCTACTTCATATCCCATTCATTCATTTATTTATTTAAAACAAATATTGACCAATTTTTGTGTGATTGCCTAAGTACAAGTCTTCAAGAACATAAATGGCAAAATTCCTTACTTATAGCCAATTTAGCAAAAGTTACAAATCTGTAAGGGAAAAATTACAAGTATAAACATAACAAAAGAAACACAACAAACACACAAAGAGGGCTATGGCATTATATGATTCTAGAGGGAAATGCTGAAAAGGAATGTCAAGAAAAGATTCACAGCTAGGTGCCATGATGCAAGCCTGTAATCCCAGTGGCTCAGGAGGCTGAAGCAGGAGGATTGTGAGTTCAAAGCCAGCCTCAGCAAAAGTGAGGTACTAAGCAACTCAGTGAGACCTTGTGTCTAAATAAAATACAAAATATGGCTGGGGATGTGGCTCAGTGCCCCTGAGTTCAATCTCTAGTATTTAAAAAAAAAAAAAAGAAAAAGAGAAAAGAGAAATAAAGAAAGAAAAATTTCACAGAAATACTTGGGCAGAAATTTGGAGAATCAGTGAGAAATTGTTAACTTAAAACTAAGGGTAGAAGCAAATAACAAAGTACACTGTGTAGAATATAAAATATGAACATGAAAACAATTGCAAGTCCAAGTCTACAAATGTAAAGTAATAAATGATCCTTACATCCTTGTTTGGCATAGGATTTGGATTTTAGTGGGCAATAAAGGCACATGAAAGGATGTGACATAAGAATTAATATATTTTAGTAAACCTGACTTTAACACAAATAGTTATATTGGAGGAAAGTAAGAATAGAAACAGACACAAAGATCACAGAAACTGTAGATCTGTAGAGACAGAAACTGGATTGAAGTGATGATTCTGCTGATAGATAAGAAAATGCTGAGGAATGCTTAGATGTTGAAATTGGTGTTTAAAAAATTTAATAAAGTATCTTAAATTTCTACTTTGGAGGATTAGATAGGTAATATAGCAATTAATAATATAAGAAATATAAAGAAAGAAAAAGGTACATGGAGAAGAGTAGAGAGGATATTTAAATTATGATTATATAGAACATGGCAATTTCATTTTCTTTTGAGCATCTGCAACTATAGATGTGAACTTCAAAAGAAAGGTAAAAAAATAGAAAGTTGTTGGAAGTAAAGGTAGAATTTATAAAAGGATTGGATACAATATCTCATAAAAAGTAGTATGGAAAAGAGAATTAATGATAGATCCTTAGAATATATTCTCTGAGTCAAGCAAGAGATGAATTCTGATAATTACCTTTTTGAGTTCATTTGTTATTTCCTTAAATCTTTAAGTCTGGGTGGGATTTGATAGGCCAGTATAATAGAAAAAGAGCCCAGATTTGAATATCATTTGAATAAGTCGTTTTAAATATTTTCAGATAAGTATCAAAAAATTAATAGGAGCATATATTAAAATATGTACATTATTTTTCACTTACATCAAGAAATATTTTTTGAAGCAAAGTTAAAATCTGCATTTGTATAGTAACTATGAGAAAATAAATTCAAAATACCATCCCAAACTATTCAAAAACTCTGATACAATATTACATAATGCTCAGAGTGACTACAACTTAGATTACAAAATAAGAATGAAATTCTGGAAATTTTCCTAGGGTAATATAAAGAGTACATAAAGTTGTCTATGAAAAAAAATCACATCTCTAGGTACATGTTTTAAGGAATATTTACTACTAGGTTACTAGTTGTTCACATTTTTTTTTTATTTTCATTTTCAGGGAATGTTAAAAGAGATGAGATATTCAGAAATTGAAACTTCCCTATCTGAAAAACTAAATACAGTGCCCCATTTGTTCATTGAGAAAGGAAAATTTGATTGAAACTACTATTTCATGTATATATAAAACCAGTAAATTTCACTTCAATTAATCTGCTGTTGTAGGACAGTGTGGCCTTACCATTGACAGATGATTATATCCTGTTAAGAGTGACTACTATTCCAGTTTTACTTATTTTACTGCTATATAATAGTAATCCTAAGAGAACCTTAAGGTTAGCATGTCTTCTTAGCAAGATGTTTTCTAAGCCTTGGCATTTGGCACTATTTACCAAGTATTTTTCTGTCCAGGAAAGTAATTGACAAACTTACTTTTTGTATGTATAGTTTTTAATACCATATTACCTCATTTGATACTCAAAACAACAAAGTGGACAAATTATTTCAATATTAGAGATGAGGAAACTGAGTCAAGATAGTGTTAAATATAATAGTAATTTGAATTAATAAATATTTAAAACAGCATATTGCAAGCACTGTAGATTTTATCTATAATTCATCTCTTCTTCACCGTCAACTCTGAAATCAATATAATTATTACTTTTAGTGTGCAGATGAAGAAATTGAGTTTTAGAGGTTTGGAAACTTGTCCAATGTCATATGCAAGTGAGTGATAAAAATGGGACCCAACCAGCTGTATCTGATGCTAAATTCTGTTTTCTTAACCTTTGTTCTGCTTTCTGTCTGTGAAATGGCTTTGAAGAATCCTTGTCAAAGAAGAGTCGTTCAGGAAGTCAGAGAATCTGGAGGGTGTAGCAATTATGAATCACTTGGCCCATATTTCGACTAAATGGGAGAACTGAAATTAAATCCATATCCCTGACTTCAAACTGTAGGATGTTGAATCCACCCTTTGTAGGATCCCCTAATACACACTTGAACTGCACTGATGGCCAAGTTCACAGTTGTTCATTAATTCCTCCAATCAGAAAGAAAAGTAATTGCCAACTTTTAATTTTGAATTTTCATATGATGATCTGATTATCTAAGCTGACACCTAGAGTAGTCAAATTTATTTAGCATTGATATGGACTCAATGTGTGATTTACAAAGAGTTGACAAAATCTTACTTGAATACTAAATCTAGAAGAATCATGACAATAATGAAAATTCATATGGAGGACTTCTTATGTCTTAGGCACTGAGCTACAGGATTTGTAAATATTATCTCATTTTCTCTTAAAACTCCCCCATTCTAAGATTATTTATATATGTTGGTACATTGTACATTTATTTTTTTACAGATGTAAATGTTAAGAGGTGTCAGGTTTTCAAGAAAACTTACGTCTAGGAAATGAAATAGGGCTCCAGGAGTCTATAAAATGTCTAAAAGGTTCTCAGAGCCATATGGGGTCTTCTCCAGGAGACCTTCATAAGACTGTATTAGCAGCCAGGTGAAAATATGTTCTTGTCATTCCTAGATGGAGAAGGTGACTGGAGCTGTGACACATTCAGTTGAATGGCACAGCACTGGCCTTTCCTGGGCAGGATGCATTTTGTTCCTGTCCTGGCCGCTCTCCTGAGCCAAAACTGTTGTTTCTGGTCTACTGATCCCAAGACCGTACACTTTCAGGGCAGTCAGATTTAAGGTTGGGAAAGTCTTACATTTTGAAAAATATTACAGAAACAACAGCATTAGGAGGAACAAAGAGAAAGCATGATCATTCGATCCTGTCTCAGGACAAAATGTTCTGAAAATGTATGAAGTTTTTATTCAGCAGGCGACTGCATGATATGAAACAATCAGTTTGCTCACCTAGTGGTTATGTATGAAGAGGAGTAACAGCTTCTAAATTAAAATAATACTGTTCCTTTGGTGAGTGTACATGAACATAATAGTCCATGGAATTTTTCCCCCGGTTAAATTAACTCATTGGAAATGTAGCATACTAAATGATTCCTTCCAAAAAGTAACACGTAATCATTTCTTTTTCAGGCTTGATTAAATTCCCTCTGCCGGTGCAAATTTTATATCTGTGCCTAAATTTTATGTATCTATTCCTGATCACTGAACAGAGCACAGACCCTGCATGATCCATCTCTGATATTAGGCAAACTGAAGTAGCAGTGGTTCTCGGGCATTGTGCAGCTTCAAGGGGGCAGTGAACATACATGCTGAGTTTGGAGTTATGTTCTAGGGATGCTATTTACATTGACTAAGTGAATGTGCACATTCTCAACAAATCATACAACAGGCTTTTTGCTTTTATCTGATGATAGGAGAACTGTCTAAATGAAGCAGGTCTTTGCTGTGAATGAAAAACATATCCACCTTAAACCACTCCTCTCTCCCCAGTATTATGGTCACCTCGTCTCTAATGACTTCCTCATGACAGATACTCTTTTTTTTTAAAAAAATATTTTTAGTTGTAGTTTGACACAGTACCTTTATTTTATTAATTTATTTTTATGTGGTGCTAAAGATTGAACCCAGTGCCTCACACATGCTAGGCAAGTGCTCTACCACTGAGCCACAACTCCAGTCTCAAGAAATGAGATACTCTTAATGCTCTTATCTCACTTTGTTCTGCCCCCTACCACCTAATATTAAAATCCCTGCTGGTTAATGTAGCTGTCCCTCTAGAGATTCAAAAAGCATTAGTCAAGTTTGGGGTGTACAGAAGATTCCTGTGCAGAAATGGAGACCAGAGCAGAATATCAAAACAGAGCCCAGAGGACTAGACTGAAAGGCAGAGTCTAGCGATGGTGGCAAGTTAAACCACCCTAGAGCGTTTACCTTGAGACACTCAGCACAGCAGAGTTATTCTTGAACTACAAAAACAGAATTAGCTGCATCAAAATCTGTTGCTGCAGACCTGTCAACCTTGCCTTGTGGCCATTTTCCTAGGCACAAAGATCAGCTCTTCAACTACACAGGGAAGGGGCTGGAAATGCGAGGGACCATTGCCAGGTCTTCACTGAAGAATCACAGGGAATGACAGAAATAACAACCCAATGTGAAAATTTATAGCACTTGTTATGGTTGATTATTGTACATTGCTTTAGTTTGAAAGCCTTATAAGCTTTGTAGTAGGTTTATGGAAATTATTTAGCTGGTTTGTGAACTGATTTGACATTTATTTTTACTCAAGATATGTGTGAAAAATGTGAGGAAAAAAAAACTAGCCAAAAGAGGATTTTCTGTTTTAAAGAAAATCAGACTCAGGGTCAGAAATGCACAGTAACCAAATTCATTGTAGTTTAATACTCACAAGTAAAGACATCATTGTTTTAGCTATGCTTAACTTCCAATGAACCTATGAAAGTACCTCAGTAAATAATAAATGAAACCTCGGAGAAGCTATTAGGGCACATTATATGAGAAGGCAATGTCTGACCTTTGGATTTAAGGAGACACCCCACTGTCTTTGCAAAGTTCCCTTCTTCTGCTTAACTTTGAGTAGGACTTGTCATTTGTAAACTAAAGAAGGTCAGCTAACAAACTGGGATAATGACATTTCCCTTGCAAGTTTTTTTTTTTTTTTGGTTAAGGTATAGATTATATTTTGGAAAAAGGATTGGTACACAGTAAGCATTCCATAAATGGTGGCTGTTATTAGCAGCCTGAATCGATTGATCTACTTGAAATTACCTGATTTATCTCTTCATGTTCTGTCCTCAATGAAAGAATGGCAGACTCTTCCTCAATGTAGGAACCAGAGAAGGAATGAGGGATCCTTGAGAGAGGAAGTGGGAGTGGTGGTATAGAAGCATATCTGTGCTGGTGGTCAAAAGGTGACAGATGAGAAAGTCATATTGTTCTTGTCCTACTCATTTGTCTTACCATGTTCTCTTCCAGATGTAGCTCTGGAATAACTCATGATGCTTTTAACTAGAGTTAGGGTTCATGTTTACATGGCAGAATCAGACTCAAAATGAGTTTACTTTGGCAAAAAATATTGAATTTTGATTCCATAAAGTCCTTTTTAAATTAATATAAAAAGCTAATGATAATAATGTCCATCACATTCCACCATCATTTCTAACTCCCTGCCCCCTTCCTTCCCCTCCCACCCCTCTGCCCTATGTAGAGTTTATCTATTCCTCCCATGCTCCCCCTCCCTACCTGACTATGAATCAACCTCCTTATATCAGAGAAAACACTTGGCATTTGGTTTTTTGGGATTGGCTAACCTCACTTAGCATTATCTTCTCCAACTCCATCCATTTACCTGCAAATGCCATGATTTTATTCTCTTCTATTGCTGAGTTTTCCATTGTGTATATATGCCACATTTTTTTAAATCCATTCATCTACTGAAGGGCACCTAGGTTGGCTCCACAGTTTAGCTATTGTGAATTGTGCTGCTCCAAAGTACATGTATGAAGACACTAATTGATGTGTATATACTTTGTATACAACCAGAGATATGAAAAATTATGCTGTGTATGTGTAAAAAGAATTGTAATGCATTCTGCTGTCATATATAAATAAAAAAATATTTTAAAAAAGCTAATGAAATTTCAAGTTAATTTCCAAGAAAAATGCTAATTCTCTGTTGAAAGTCAGAGTGATTAGTACTCATAATAAACAATCTATTAGTCAATATGTATGAGATAAGGAAGGAAAACATTTTATAATATGGTTAGTTCAGCCATGTTGAAAATAATTGAAAGCTTATCCTATTATATTTTATTTTCTCTCATTGAATTAAATCTTTGGAGGGTTGAAGTGCATTTTCTAAACACCAAATTGAAGTAAAAATCCAGTATGTGAACACAAAAGCAAATAAATATTATATTTGCCCATCTATAGTACTTAATGTATATGAGGCTAAACAGAATAATAATAAATATATTAAAATATAGTGCATTTACCTGTAATCCCAGCAGTTTAGGAGGCTGAGGCAGGAGAATCACAAAGTTCAAAGCCAGCATAAAAACTTAGTGAGATCCTGTCTCAAAATAAAAAATAAAACAATTAAAAAGGGCTGGGCATGTGCTCCAGGGTTAGGTACCCCCCCGTGTTCCATCTCTGGTATAAAAAAAATTCATTCTCTCTCTCTGTCTCTCTGTCTCTCTGTCTCTCTCTCTCTCTCTCTCTCTCTCTCACACACACACACACACACACACACACACATGTATATATGTATATGTGTATATATATTTATTCAATTTAAATCTCAGATAAAGTATTTCAAATTGTCACCCTAAAAAATCATCTTTTTTCTCTGTTTGGAAGAATATATAAAAGAAATAGTATATCCATCAGAAAGAAATAATGTGGAAATATGGAGTAAACCAAGGAAACAGACAAATGCTGTTATCTCCTCCTTACATTCTCATTATAGTCAGGTAAACATTTGTGGTTTATTTGTCTTATAGCAAAGTCACTTCTATATTAAAGGTTGAAGAGTAGATAGAAATATTTTTTAAAACATTAAAAGTTTTTATCATAAATAGAAAGAATAACATATACTTGAATGTATATGTTGACACTTTTTTCTTTAAAGATAAATCTCTCATGATCTCATGATTTGAAAAAGAAATAAGCTAAACAACTAAGCTTTCAAAGGACACAAAAGCAATGCACTAAAACTAACCCTCTACAGTTTATATCTAGTATAATTTCTAATCAGTAGAGGGCTCCCTCGCCTGTGCAAGACCCACAGTAAACATGCAGGGTCCATACTCGCAGCAGTCACACATTGTGTGTGCATGCATGTGCAAGCACACACACAACACACACGCTCTTACACTTACCATCTCGAGTAATAAAGCTGTCATTTTTCATTGTTTTCAAATCACCTTTAATATCAGTTGATTTTAAAGCTTAGGGAACTGAACACACAGGCATCACCCACTGCCAATATGTTAGAACATTCTCTACCTAAAAATACTGATAGGTGTTTACAAGTTTCCTTCATTTCACTGTGACATTCCTCAGTTCTGATGTACATTTGGCTGCTTTCCTGAATTCACACATCTCTGTGTTTGCTCATGTGCTTGTGCATTTTGCAGAAGTGTCACTATCCAAGCTTTGCAAAATAATTAAATCTTCTAAGTGATGCTGCTGAGGCTGTGTCTTTATTATGCCCTCCAAAACTTGAGACTACAAAATAATAATAATAATAAATACACACACACACACACACACACACACACACACACACAAACCAATGCAACAAATATTGTTTGGTTTTGATCAAAGTTAGTAAATTCAGCTGTATTTTTTCCCCCCACTGAAAAATAGATGAAGACATCCTAACTGTGTTGACTTTTATTGGGGATTTTTTTTTCCTCTCCTTGGCCTGTAGACCAGCTGATTCACTGATCCACAATCAAAATGCCAAAACTATGTAAACCTCACTGGGGTTGAAATTTGTAACAGAAAGGGCCTTTCTGGCTGTGCAAAAGCACAGTTGGAATAATCTCAGACTTACCCCCCGGCCAGTTCTCATGATATAGTTAAAAACTGGCTGAGATGCCAATAGAATCAACTGTTTAAGCATCTTGCTGATTATTTGTTGTAGTTGCCCAATAGATGCTAAAAAACATTGGTTTTCATGGACTTCTGGTGGAACTCTCTTATATCCAGCTGATCCTGGGATATTACTCATACATTTGCTCAGCAGCCAGAAACAAAAATTCATTTAGATGCTCTTAAAAGAGAGAAAGGGGGAAAGCCTGTGATTTTTCTTGAATTTTAGAATCACCATGTCTGGGAAACCTTTCCTGCTCACTCTTTATTCCAAGTAGAATTCATTGCTCCTTTCTTTTTAATATTTCCACAAATTTCTTATCTTATTTACTTTTTTCCTTATGTATCACATATTCCATTGGCCACTCTAGTCTGTAGTTTTAGATGGGGCCATTTTGAAAGTAATATTCTGCTTTTTGCCCTCTCTCTACTTGTTCCGGCTGAAGTCAAACCTCTGAAAAATCTCCCTACCTAAATATTTCTGTTTATTTCTAGCTGATGTCTCATGTATGCTCCAAACAGGTTAGTCCACTGTCAGTTTGGCTCAGAACTAGGAAGCATGATTATGCCACAGATCAGAAGCTTGTTCAGCAACCCAAAGCCACTACTAGTGAAGCAGATATTTTAATCTCCTTCTCTCCAAATCCTGTGTTGCTCTCTCAGATGTTTTTAAAACTGGAGTGGAAAGGAATAAATACAATTAATTCTGACTATCTTCCCTCCCTAGTCTCAACAACTATGTATTATTATCATGATGGAAAAACTAAAATTCAGAAAAGTTGAGCAACATACAAAAATCATCCATTAGTAAGTGACAGCCCCAGAATTCAAATCCAAGCTTTCTAAATCTAAATGTTATGCTTGTTTCACAGTTCCTAAAACATAAAAAGCTTTCTTTTGTATAGCAAAGGTTCATGTACAGATTAGTATATTTATGCCTGCAAAACATGATGCAAAAATAAATAGCTTCATGAACTGACAATGACAGACAATTCTAGAAAAGCACAACAATGTTTTTGAACATTCATAGTCACTCACTCTTCCCATAACTTTCCACTGCAGATGTCCATACTCTGAGGTGTTTGTCTCCTAAAAAAGACTTGCCCTGTCCTCCTCAGCTTTTTCTCAGGCTGGCCTTCTCATATACCTAGAATTATTTCTCTTTGCCCATCTGATTCTATGTGTCCTTCATAATCTTGTGCCTTACCACTTTCTCTAATTACCCCCAGGCTTTCTCTTCTTTCAGACAGCTATTGCTGTAAATCTCTCATGCTGCATTCATGCACTCTGTCATGTTATTTAAGAATTTAGAAAGCACATGTGCCATTTTCAAATGGCTGAAAAGCAATTTCTTGAGATCATGATGGTTTTAACTACTTATACAAGTAGATGTTAAATGAGTTTATCTTATCAGATACAGGCCACATGATCTCAGAACTTGAAGACAGATTTCACTGCCCTGATGAGTTAATAATCTCTGCTGTACAGACCTCGAACTACTCAAGCTCTAGAATTAATGGATCTCCAACCCTGCCACTCCCATTTCTACCCATGAAAAATTAAGGGAGTTGTTTTGAAAAGTTTGAGCTTTGAGCTTGAATATGAAGAAAAGAAATAAGTAATATTTAATTTTTTTTTCTCAGACTGTTCTATCTTCAGAGAACATATTATGGTCAAATTTTAACATTTGTGACAAAGTTTCTTCCTTATGATCATTAATTACATTAAAAAATATTACCATTTATTGGTTTCAGTCAACATATACTTAATCATGGATAAACATCAATCCATGAGCATGAAGTCTTTGGTGAAATTATGAATATCAAATACTTTGTAGAGTATTCCATGATTGATTATATCAGCAGCTAGACCTTATGTTATAAATATTTAAAATTTTATTACAACTTAATAAGTTTCCTTTTGTAGTCACCATTTTTTAAAAAATCTTTCTGTAATTTAGAAAAGAGTTATAAATTATAAAGAATGGGAATATCATAGGGATGAAGGAGAATTTCTGTATCTAAGAGGGATAGTAAGTGATTTCATCTTGTGTACCAAATCTGAATGGTTGGCAGTGGCTGTCTAGACTCTAGAGCACTGCTGCTGAGGATTCTGGGGCCAGAGCCAGGCTCTGTCATGTCATGACTGATTAGTAATGTCTGTCATAAATGCTGAATTGTAAGGGAAAGCACATGTGCCATATGTTGCCACTGCTGCCCTATGGCTGAGATTCTGCCACTTGGGGTTCTTTGGGGGTCTAGGAATGGGACAGACCCATGAATGCTGACCTGCTGATGCTGTATGGGAGCATGAAGTGAAAATATATGAAAACTTCAATTCCTTGAAGTCTGCTCATATTGGGACATGAATGGTCGTAGACCATAGGCAGTGTTGTGGAAGCACACCAGGACTCCAGTGGGGTGGGTGAGGAGAGAGGAAAGGCATTGGCTAGTTTCCTTAGTGGAACTACTTCATCCATGGCTGGTTTCAAGCTACCAAAGTGAGACCATTAAACTCAGAGCTGAGAAGGCATGTGTACATCCAAGCCAGTATGAGGAGTCTTCTATATTCCACTGATCATAGGCGAATTTCTGGGATTGAGATGCTGATAGATCGTGGCCTGCAGAATGGATGGCCTGGGACTCAAAAAAGAACCAGAAGTTCATAGATAGATCCACTGATTACAACTGGGAAGCATTATTAACTGTAAATTAGTGCACAGACCAACTTCTTGAAGTTATAACAACTTAAGAATCAGTTCCAATGTTGTTCCTCAGACAAAAATTTTTACCTTATCCATTAACATAGTGTTTACATATTCCAGGGCCAAATACTATGACAATGTAGTATATCAGTAAAGTGTGTGGCTTCTGAAGCCAGAATCTGGGGCTTGAGTTCTAGTTCTGATACGAATTAACTCTGCAATAGTGGGAAAGTTACTTCACTTCTCTGTTTCTCAGTTTCCTCATCTGGATATTAATAATACCTATACCAAGGGGTCACATTTAAGAGTAAATAAGTTAGGCCCTATAAATTGCATAGAATAATATCTTCATCTGGTGCATATGGAGTGCTATTTAAGTGTTTGTCAAATAAAGGTACATTTAATGTAGATTTGAAACTTTTGTCAAAATATAATGTTCTCAGTATATAATTTGCCTTTAAACTTCTGATAGAGCAACAGAATAGTGATGATGAAAATATTCATTAGAATAACTGATTACTATCACCTTTATAATCATAACAATTTTATTTACCCTATTATATTATACCATTATTTTGGGATAACTAGGAATAACAATTACAAAAACAAATATATAGCATTTTAAGTTCCATTTTATTGTAATTTGGATTTTTTGGACAAATTTAATAATAAGACCAAAATTTATTTATTTATTTTTATTCTTACAAGCAAATTCCATTATAAATTGTGAGTTGGCTCTTCTTTCTTATGTAAAATAGTCTACTGAAGGAATTTTACGATTTCATAATTTTATGGCTTTTTAATCTAAATATATTATGAGTACAACAAAGGGAACTTTCCTATTAGAAATATAAAAAAAGAAGAAACAATCCATTTCCCAAACATGAACTTGAGAATTTTTTAAAAAAATTTCTGGCAATGGTCAAGCACATTATAACACAGTGTTCCTGTTTCCTCTAGCACTAAATTTCTAAACTTCAAAGTCAGTGTAAATTCCACCTTCAGCCAAGTTTTTAACTAAAACAAGCTAAAATAGAGCAGAAAGAACCTCTCCTGCCAGTTCTATTCAGTAGCATGTTAATCAGATTGCAGTAATAAGTATGAAACAATGCATGCAATTAGCAGTGGTTAATTTGAAACTACTTCATGTCAGTTTCTTTCAGAGCAATACGTTAGTAGAGTAATTATTTATTACCCTGAGGACATGATCAATGATATCCCTCCATAATAACGTCTACAAAAAGAGTAGACATTCTTATCTGCATAAAAAGGAAGCTATAGAATCTGATTTTTTTTCTCAGCTAAATAAAAGTAGAAAACTGTTTCTAAGCTGTTTCCAACTATTTCATCAGTACTGATAGATAAGCAAATCATTTGTTACACTTCAATATTTTTATGGTAGCATAATGCTGAGGGAGAAAAAAATAGCATCAGTGATTTAAATCCACAACGACTATCTTTATTGAGAAAGGAAAAAATGACCCATTTCTAAATGTCATTACAATCATTAATGTGTATGTGCTAGTCCCTTCCACACACACAATGATTCACTAGCCCTTTAGCTGGAGCTTGGGGATAGAATTTATGGGAAGCTATGAGTGACAGCACATGGTCTACACAGCCAAGCCATGATGTCCAAAGATGAGAAAGAGCTACCAGGTGACCACAGTTAGATGGTGTATTTAAAATACAGGGAAGTTAGTATGAGAGGTAGAGGCTGCCATCTTAATTTCCTAAGTTCACTGCATATTGGATAGTAAATCCTATATTATTATTATATTCAATTTATTTACCTTTATTGTACAAAACATCCATTATTCTAAGGAGAACCAGTAAAAAAAAAGAAAAAAAAAAAAAAAAAAACACTTCACCTTTTGGAAGTAGGTACTTGGATTGAAGGGATGTAACAGAAAAATGGAGTAGATTGGAAAGACCATCCCCAAAGTTGAACCAAACAACAATGGTTAGAATGATGAACAGGCCTGAGATGGAGCTTCCATGTTTTACAACTCAAAGGAATCTCTTCATTTGGGCAGTAGCAATCCCATAGCTAGACAGTTGACAACCTATGAAACTATACAACAGGTGGGAGACCAGAGATGATGATTTAGGAGAGAGGGCACTTTATAGAAGTACATACAATTGCCATGACATAGGAGGGAGAAGTCAAGGTCAAAATCCAAACAGGAAGGCCAAAAGAAGGACATGATTGAAGTTCAAGTGAGTGAGTGGTCTATAAATGTGTGGTAGACCTCATTAATTGGTCAGGATTAAATGGAAATAATAATTTAATTCAAGAAAAATATTCACTCTTAAAGGTGTTGAAAGTTTGAATGAGTAATTGCATTTGTGGTAGATATCTGTGTTGCAGCTGAACAGTACCAATTTCTTTTTCCAGAACAGCATTGCTTTCTTGAGAGAACTGTTCTCCTACTCCAGAACTTCTGTTATACTTCTGTATAGTTATATACATAAATTACTCAGGCTACTTGGCCATATTTTATCCATTTTGGTGTGGGATTTACCTGCACCATTAGGTCTTTTTCAGTTCCCTTTTTATGATATTTTGCATTCAAATAAGGAAAGATGGTAGTATCTGGTATAGTACCTGTGAAATGCGAATCCAGCAGCTGATCCAGCCATGTTCCTACCACATGGAAGAAGTCAGTCTGTAGTAGGACACAACAGAGGTGGTATACAGAGAAAAGGAAAGACAATCCTAATGGTAGGTCTCTGATCTTAATAGTTTCCAAAACTCAACTGAACATTTGTTCTTCCTGAAGTCTGCATAGTGAACTCTTTCCTTCAATGTTATGTACTCTAATTTTCCCCCCAACAAATCTCCATCTTCTTCATCAACTAGTTAAAGCTACTTTAAACTAGGTCTCTGAAAATTATTAAATTTTAGAGAAAGAGCAGTCCTATTCAGAATATGATAAGGATATATTTCCTTCCATTCTTTCTTTTAAAATAATTGAACTTTCAATATGCAGCATCCCATCTAGCCCCCAGGACTGTCTTTACTTCTGTGTAGATTTGTATAATCCCAGGGCCTCCTGGTTCAATGTTGACACAATCTGCCTCTAACCCCACTCTCTCCCATTCCTGCCCCAGATCCCTCTCCACTCATTCAGATGCTCAGCTCCTGCCTGACTGTGTAGGATAATCAGTTTTCAAATGATTTCAGAACAAGAATCTTCTAGGGGTTAAGAAGAAGTAGAAAGAGTCTGGTGGGTTCCACAAGTAGGGGCCAAGACATTGGAGGGTTGGTGTCCATATTTCCAGAGATTTCATTTCTATACCAAGTTGCAAATAACAGATAAAAGGATAAAAAAATCATTCTACTTCTTTTCAGGTCAGCAAACAGACCCTGGTTCTGGAGCACAGCAAGGATAGATGCCAAATTATTTTTCTCAATACACTTCTGTAGGCATTGGAATAAGGGGAGTTTCTGTTCAAATTTGGGCAATGAAATGGGCATCAGCTCTAGTTTTTGAAACTGATGGCAGGCTAAAAGGTACTAGGGATGGCACATCAAACTCGGGGCAGGGAGACAATGAGAATTCAGTGAGATTCATGAACAGTTAGATGCCATTTTAAGATACAAATTCTTTTAGTTTTTTAATAGAAGTTCAGTGATTGAGAAGTAGATGATGGGACACATTCCAAGAAGTTTGAGTCATACATTATCATGATTTTAAGGTTAGTGGGCATGGTACCTAGTATTTATGAATGGGAGTAAATAAGAATTTGTGACCTGTAGAAAGGATTCAGGTTGCCATTTGACCATCCACTAATCACCCATTTGGCAACACTTTCAGGCAGGTATAAAGATTTAAAAAAATAAATTTGAACTTCTTATGATTAAAAAAAAAAAAATCTGTCTCCGAGTAAAGCAGAATGTAATATACCTTGCTTTTAACTGGACACATACTACAAGGTTTTAAAAAAGGATAAAAAGGTAATACATTAAACATAAAAATTCTACTGAGCTTATGTAAAGTTCTTTATCTATGAGTACTTGCCTTTTAATTATTTCAGGTGTATTTGTCTTGCCTCAGTAAATACTGGCTCTTTGAAATAAGATATTTATTGTATATGCATATATCTCTAATAATATCTAATATAGCTCTTAAAATAACTTACATTTAACCATCCACTTTTAACTTTTTCAAGACTCTGGGATACCATTTAGTGCGCTAAAAATAATGATATCCTAATAGTATGCCAATGATAGACAAGATTTAATGTATCTCTGGAGAGCTATTACCACTTTTTCCATCAGATTGGACACAATATTGGTATCATTCAGGGTGTTACTAATTTGGCAAGAATAGTTTTACTTCAAGAGACTTGCACATAAAGTAGAATTCGAGCCATTTTCTTAGTTTATCCACTAACAAATGGACTTGGTAAAAACTTGAAGTAATAGCAAAATCCCAGATAATTTAAGCAGAAATGTCCTAAGAACAAAGTTGAGATTTTTAGATTTCTCCTCTAGTAAATGGGATAAGTACAGTTAGGAACAATAGAGAAATGTTTCCTATTTGATTTTATTAACTGATTGATATGAATTAATGCATTAGGATATTTGATTGTGTCATAAAATGTGTATATGAGCATCATGATTCAATTTAATGTACCTATTACTGGTTGATGTGCCATTATATTAGGCTAAATTAAAAGAATTTTATGGAAAAAAAATTACAATTAAAGTCTCAAAATTGATTGCATTCATAACTTAAAAGAAGAAATTCTGTTCCATTAATATTTTGAATAATTATAATAATATATTAGAAAACAATGTGGAAAGCTCTAGAGGTAGACAAAGTAAAGCAAAGATAAATAGATCGGGGGAATCAAAAACAAAGTTTACTTGCTATGTTAAATTCAACATTTTCTTTAGCTCAGGTTTTTAAGAACTGAAAGAATAAGAAAAGTCACATGTTAACAGCTTGTCTCAGCAAGTAAGTTTTAGGTCACATTGTCATAAAAGAGATGAATTTTTCTTCTTTCATCTTCCAAATTACAAAATAAATTATTTCCGACTAAAGCATTTTAACTTTGTAAAATGATGTTTCCACAGATAGTAAGAGAGCACTTTGAACAGATCATAGAAATTTTTTTAATGCAACATGTGCTTTATGAGTGGTGGCCAACTATCCCAGTTTTCCTGGGATAGAGAAGTTTGTGGGGCACAGGACTTTCAGTGATAAAAACAGGACGATCCACCTGGCAAACTGAGGTAGCTGGTTTTAGTTGTAAGCTCCAAAGGCAGATTTGGAAAATGTAGTTTATTCCTGAAGGTGTACTATGCTTCCTTCTCACTATGAGTAGATGATGACTCACTCCTAAAGAGAAAAATGGAACTGATGTTTTGGAGATTTTCTAAGAATTCTTGTGTCTCTTACTTCTAAGGAACAGGGAAGGATTTCTAAGCAGGAAATATTCTATCCATCCTACTGAGACAGTGGTCATGAACCAACAGCATTAGCATCACCTGGGATCTTATGAGAAGTTCATAATTATAAGCCTAAACCCTGGCCTACTAAAAACCTAGAATTTCTATTATTAAATCTGCAAGTAATTGATATGCACATTGAAGTCTAAGAAACAATGAAACACTGATCTAGACTCTCTCTCTATATATATTTGGTACTGGGCATTGAACCCAGGGGTACTCTACCACTGAGTTACATTCCCCCAGTCCTTTCTATTTTTATTTTAAGATAGGATCTCGCTAAATTGCTGATGTTGTCCTCAAACTTGCAATTCTCCTACCTCAGCCTCCTGAGTCACTGGGTTATAGGCACAGGCCACTGTAACTGGCTCTAAATTCTTTTGTAACAACTTTCTAAATGGACTCCAGTTTTTCTCTATTGTCAGCTGTCTTCTGAATTCCTCTCTAATCCATTACAAAGTTAATACAGCTTCATTATCGGACCTGCAATTAAATGTGGTATATATAGTCATTTGACCTGGATTGGACTGGCAAATTTACCCTACATTTGAAGAAAAATTCTTAAACAAGAGGGCATTGCCAACCATATTTAGAAAAGTCTACTCTTTTTAAAATGTAACAAAATTAATTCTTCATAAAGTACTGCTATCTGAAATTTAATGTAGGCCTGTATCATAGGACAGTTATTTGCAAATTTCATTTGCAAGCAATTTGAATTAATGAAAAAAAGAAAGATGTATAGGATTAATATTATCTATACAGTCCTTCTCCAGTTGGCCTGATTTTATGAAGTTTCATTCAATGTTTTAGCAATCTCCTACCTAAATACTCTGGGTCAATACTTCATTTTCCATATTTTCCTGTGTGTTAAACTGCAAAATCGAGTTTCAGTCTTACAACAAACTGTGCTCTTTTAGGTCTCTCTGATTTGTTACATTTTTGTTTTGCCCTACCTAGAAATCCACTCCCCATCACCCTTAATGCTCAAACCTATTGTCTGATTACTCCTGCAGTGAAAAATTTAAAATTAAGACTCATTTGTGATGCATTCCATAGTCATGTATTTAAAAAATAAAACCAATTTAAAAAAAGGAAATTCAAAATGTGAAATGTTAAGAGAATAATGCAAATGCTTGGCATCTAGGCTAAAAAATAATATAAAATATAGGCTGAGAAGGATGTAATTTTTCAGTAATTAAATGTAAATAAGACTCAAGATGCAGTTGAGTCTTTTATTCAATATGAATAAAAAATAATATGATATTGCTACTAAAATATCAATGTGATTTGGGGCTGTATTAACAAATGAATATTTTTGAGTCTGTGTTTAATTAAACCTGTGATATTGTAAAAAAAAAAAAAGAATCAATAAATGGGATAAATTCAAACTCAAAAGTTTCTTCTCAGCAAAAGAACAATCTGTGAGATGAATAGAGAGCCTACATCTTGGGAGCAAATTTTTACCCCTCACACATCAGATAGAACACTAATCTCTAGGGTATATAAAGAACTCAAAAAGCTAAACACCAAGAAAACAAATAACTCAATCAATAAATGGGCTGAGGACCTGAACAGACACTTCTCAGAAGAGGATATACAACCAATCAACAAATATATTAAAAAAGTGTTCATCATCTCCAGCAATTAGAGAAATGCAAATCAAAACTACTCTAAGATTTCATCTCACTCCAGTCAGAATGGTAGGTATTATGAAGACGACAATAAGTGTTGGCGAGGATGTGGGGGAAAAGGTACACTTATACATTGCTGGTGGGACTGAAAATTGGTGCAGCCAATATGGAAAGCAGTATGGAGACTTCTTGGAAAACTGGGAATGGAGCCACCATTTGACTCAGCTATCCCTCTCCTCGGTCTATACTGAAAGAACTTAAAAACAGCATACTACAGGGACACAGCCACATCAATGTTTATAGCAGCACAATTCACAATAGCTAAACTGTGGAACCAACCTAGACGCTCTTCAGTAGACGAATGGATAAAAAAAGTGTGGCATATATACACAATGGAATATTACTCAGCAATAAGAGAATAAAATCATGGCATTTGCAAGTAAATGGATGGAGTTAGAGAAGATAATGTTAAGTTAGCTGATCCCAAAACAAACCAAATACCAAATGTTTTCTCTGATATAAGGAGGCTGATTCATAGTTAGGTAGAGACGGGGAGCATGGGAGAAATAGATGAACTGTAGATAGGGCAGAGGGGTTGGAGGGGAAGTGAGGGGACAGGGGGTTAGAAATGATGATGGAATATCATGGACATCATTATCCAAAGTACATGTATGAAGACACAAATTGGTGTGAATATACTTTGTATACAACCAGAGATATGAAAAACTGTGTTCTATATGTATAATATGAATTGTAATACATTCTGTTGTTATATATAAAAAATTAATTTAAAAAAACCCTGTTTTCTGACTGGAAAAACTCTACTCATCCTTCAAATGTCACTTTAAATGCTAATTCTTCTGTGAAGGATCATCCAGGTTTAAGCCTCCTCCAAAATGTGTGTGTAGGCAGGAAATCCTCCTAACAACCTATGGAGTCCTGGAGGCAGATTCCCTTTGTAGGCTTAATACATTACTCAGATTAGGTCCTTGAGAGACATCTGTTGAACGTATGGAATGAATGAGAAACTGAATAAGTGAGTGAATGAATCTTAAATGATGAAACCTCACTGAGAATGGGCATTGAATGTTCTAATATGCTTTTTAAAAATGAATTCTGGCTGTTCTTAAGAATGAGAAGAGAGATATTGATATATCTGTTTAGAGACCCTAACATAGGCTATCACTTTAGCACACATAAAACATCTGGTTATGAGGATAAAAATCAAAGTAAAGTGCTTTCTGCACTGGTTCTTCAAAGGTTCTGTTATTTAAAGACTTAATGAATTTCTGTACCACAATACAGGTTTTTCTAAGGTTTGCTCTGATTTCCCCAAGTCCTAACCATTGACAATATGGCACATGCTGGCCATCTTTCCCATTACAGCATAAGTAGGCATGAGTTTCACCTCCTAAAACATTACCTTGTTATCTGGTTGAAGGTAGAACTTGAGATTCATTGACCTGGCAGACATGCCATTTCAAGTTAACAGTTATGAAATTCAAGGTCAGAGACTGAAATTTAACTTTGAAGTGAATCACACTTTGGGGAAGGTAGCTTTAATATAAATTGTTAGATGTGCATTTAAATCAAGTGTTTGCCCTCAGTTTTCTGGAAATGAACTCTAAAGTAACTATAAGGTACTATTTCAGGTTAAGAAGTGAGTATTCTCTTTGTCACTATAAATTAGATGTATGTTAGTGTTCTTACACTCCTGCAGATTTGGGAACAGAGGCTGAATTCAAATGCATTCAGAGGGAAGGCTGATAAAGTAAATGAGTGGAGCCGGCTAGGTGGGGTTTGGGGTAACAAGTGCTCATGTTGAAGAGTAATTGTACTCTGTTTCAGCAGATTATGACCAAGCAGGAATATGACTTGAAAGTTGCTGTATATTTTAATTTTCAAAAGAAGCAAATGACCTAGATATTTACATGAAATATCTTATTGCTTGTAATATATATTCTATTACTATAATATATTCTATTACTATGCTGATAATTCAACATTTGAAAAAGCACTATATGAAAAAAATAAAATACATCTGCAGAGTGAATATGAACCAACAGAGTATAACATCTTTTAAAGCAATGTTTCTCTTTAAAATCTAAATTTACATTCTTCTGTCTCCATAAATAATTGAGTGTTCTTGCAGGCTGGGATGTATTCTGCTGCAGCCCGGCTGGCTGGGCAAACTAGCCGGGGGTTGACGGTCTTCTGTGAGAAGGCCTTTCCAATTTACAAAGCTTAGACAGAACAGAAACATCACACAGACTCTGGAAAGAAATTAGAGAAGGCTACATGCAGACAAACCTGGAATGGATGCATGGGTGGGGTGTCACTCATGGCAATTTGCAAATAAATGATCCAAATTTTGAAAAGTTTATTTCAGGACTCCAGTGCTTATTTTTCTGGGGGCATCAACATCTATATGTTTGTTTCTCCTATAGGAAAAAAAAATATTGTTTAATTTTGACCCCTTTTAACAGATGTTGAATGTTTCTCTATGTTATAGTTCATGTCCTTTATTCCTAAGTCTAATTCAATGTTAGAGCCTAGTAGCTAGGCGCAGTGTCACACCCCTGCTATCCTAGCAACTCAGGAGGCTGAGGCAGGAAAATGGCAAGTTCTCTGCAAGCATTGGCAACTTATTGAGACCTTAACAACTTAGCAACTAGTAAGGCACCCCTGATATCTATCCCCAGTACACCCCCCCCAAAATAGATAAATAAATAAAAGCTACATCCTAGTCCCTTTTGTGCAATAGGGAATTAAAAGTGCCTACACCATGTTTTAGGAATATTCAGAGAGTGCTGTATCCCTACCTGAGACCATACTGGGAATTTCAGCAATAGCTGTCAGTGAAGAACTGTTGAACTCAGGAGTAGAAATGTATTTCACAAAAGTGACTGCAGCCCATGCCACAACCTATCAACATGGTATTGGGGCAAGAGAACCCACTAGAGCGTTCCTGAAAGCTCCGTGGGAATTCTCCTAAGGCCCCCAAATAACCAGGAGTACTTTGATATTATAACTTCTGGCAATTGAGATTGAAGAGGAGTAATGCCATAATCATGAACAGCCTTAATCATGAACAGTAACCTTGGGAGATTGGTTCCAGGACTCACCACTGAAACAAAACTCCACAGATGCTCAAGTGCCTTATATAAAATAACATAGTGTTTGCATATAACCTATGCACATCTCTATTACTTATGACTCCTCCTATGACGTAAATGCTTATTAATACAGTATTGTTTAGAGAATAAGATAAAAAGAGGTCTGCACATGTACAGTATAGATGCAACTAGCAGACATCCTAGGTCCAACAACACAGTACACATCAGCAACGGTGTAACATTTTCAATCCATGGTTGGTTGAATCTGTGGATATGGAACCTGCAAGGTACAGAGAGCTGACTTGCGATATTAAAGTTTTTTGCCTTATTCTTCCAGACTGATGAGGCTTCTATTGTATGGATTACAGTGTACCACATAAAGACAAAATGATGTGAATTTTGTGAAAACCCAATTAGCAATATTTTATGACTGTGAAGGAACATCAGGATTTACTAACAGCAGCATTACTGATATTAGATATTAGATTATTTTACAAGAATCAAGTATGTGGCCCATCGTGTCTCACTTGTTCCTTTTGGCCCAGATCACTGGGGCTAACCTTACTGCTTAGCACTCTGATAAGCTCAAATAATTCTTCTCCATGCCTTCCCAGAACTCCTCAATACCACTCTACACCCAAGACTACAATGTAAGGTTACTTTACCAAAATAAGCAGAATGAATTTTATGAACAGCATGAATAGCGACACAAGTATAGAGACGTCCAAATTAAATCACTCTATTTCAAAATATTGACATCATCATCTTCTGATTTTTAATAATCATATTATCCTTATAAAAGGCAATATTAAAAATGGCCAACATGGGATTTATGCAGGATTTTTGATCTTTTTAGAAGTTCAGCTCTATTTGCCCTGAAACTCCTTTTCTATCAAGATCTTCTGCTACCTTATCTCTCTAGCTGTGCTGTAGACACTTCCTACCTTAGTGCATCAAAGGGCCCTTTTGATGTACTAAGGACCCTTTTAATGCACCATTATCATTACATTCTCATGAAAGAGCTATGAAAGTAATTGGGATGATTCAAAAAGACAAATGAGAGTTGGCTGGCCATAATTTTTAATGCTTTATCATATGTCTCCTTGGTCAAAATACAATCTGATCAAGATTCTTACAGATACACATATGAGTTTCTGCCACATTAGAGAAGCAGCCTATCTCCACTCAATCTGTACTGAAAGCAACATGGGAGATGTTAGCTCACCTTGGTTTTTAAATCTTCTCAACTTTGCTTTGCTGTCTGTTCTAAAGATTAACAAAAGGGTCTCAGTTGAAATTATTATTCAACTGACTACCCATTTTCACAACTTCAGGGAACTTCACTTTTTGGGGTGTGGGGGCACCAGGGATTGAGCCTAAGGGTGCTTACCCACTGAGCCACATCCAAGCCCATTTTTTAATTTAGAGACAGGGTTTTGCTAAGTTGCTTAGAGCCTAGATATATTGCTAAAGCTGGCTTTGAACTTGTGATCCTTCTGCCTTAGTCTCCCCTGAGTCACTGGAAGAAACTTTACTTTTATTTTTTTATTTTTTTTTATTGGTTGTTCAAAATATTACAAAGATCTTGACATCTCAGTATTGGGGGTAAAAATGGGAGTTCATAATCCACTTGAATCTAATATATGTAATATGAAACTTTACTTTTAATGTCACTTTACTGAGAAGCAGTCAATGGCTTTGCAGAAGAGAGCTTTGAGGAAGTCAATAATGCTAGAGGGTTCCCCTCTGTAGAGAATTAGTAGGAAAGGGAAAGCACACTGGTTTCTACTTGAATTCATACCACACTGGCTCTGTTCTTTCACTTCTAGGTGATAAAAACAATTAAAATGGAAATCCAAGCCCCAGAGGGATAAAGAAAGGTAGGTCATTGCCTGTCACTGTGAATATGCAGAATCTAGCTCTGCCTGACTCACCCACCCTGTGAGTCTGGAGGGCTGAAGGTCTCACTCACATACCTGATAATTCATCTTCTAGTTTTACGGAACCTATATTAATTACCAACCAAATCAAAGTTTAAATATGACTCAGTTTTCACTTTGATTGGGGGAGGGGTAAATGGGGTTCTTTCTATCCTAACAACCAGAAAAGACCAAGGTGACTTTGGCGAGGAAGTTGCCTTGTGATACAATCATTATCAGTAATTAGCCACAGTTAGTAAGCTTCTATTAATCAAATCCACATCTGGAAAGACTTTAATTCTGTGAGATGAACAGTGTTGTTTGCAAAATTTAAAGCATGGAAGGTAACACTGCATAACTTTGCAAACCAGTGCAGAGGAAAAAGGAGAGAAAAACCTTAGCATTACAGCAAAGATAATCTCATCTAACTAAACCCATTATCTATATAATTATATTTAATATCTATATGCATAATACAGAATAATTAAAATTATTCTCTTTAGCAAAATTGGAAACTTGAAAATATAACAGGTTTTAAACTACACATTTTCACATGCTACTTAATGAGATGTTATAATAAACGTCTAAACATATTGTAAACACATAGCAAAGATGAAAATCTCAGTTTCAGGGCCTCCAAAAGTTAATTCGTGGCCTTTCCAGGGATCAGGAAGATGTCCAATTCTGAGAAAGAATGAAAGGACGAAGGTGTGTAATTATCATCTGCTCCCTCTGCCCTAGGAAAGGGAAGACAGACGTCTTGTGAAGAGCCCCTACTCTCCTATGTGTCAAGCCAAGCATTCTGAGGACCTGGCACCTTTGTAGGGACCATAGGCTGAAGGCTGTAGAACTCCCAAAGATAAAGATTGGGAAATGATGGCAGTCTGCCAGCTCCAGAAAGCTAAGACTGACCAAAAAGGGAAAGAAAAAAGATTTTTTTTTTTCAGAATCTTTTTTGAAACACCCGAGAGGTAACAACCTAACTTTGATTGGACCAAGAGGAGGGAGGGTAAGGAGAGTGCATGGGGGGCAGGAAAAATTGTGGAATAAGATGGACATCATTATCCTAGGTACATGTATGACTGAACCTATGGTGTGATGCTACATCATGCACAACCATAGAAATGTATAAAGTTGTGCTGCAATTGTGTACAATGAATCAAAATGCATTCTGCTGTTATATATACCTAATTAAAATAAATAAATTAATTAAAAACTTTACATATCTAGGACTTAAAACTTTCACTTTCAAGCACAGAGAAATAAATCTTGCCCTTTGATTCATCTGTGAATAACCATGTGGCCCCATGTTTTCTTTAATTTTACTAATCCAAAGACTTCCAGGGGGTGCTCTATTTAGACCTAACTTTAACACAGCACCCACTATACTTCTGCTTGTTCTAGATGTAATAGAAAGAGCACCATACAACTCAGATGACCAGGATTCCAATCTCTAGCCTAGGATTTTCTAGTCAGGGAATTCGGGCAAATTAATGAAATATCACTGATTTTTGTTTTTCTCTTAACTTTCTTTTGCAAAGCTCAAATCATTTCATGTTTTTATATTGCTCTACAAATGGAAGACAAAGATGTTCTTTTTTAAATTTGTTCTAATTAGTTATATATAACAGCAGAATGCACTTTGACATATTTTAGACAAATGGAGCACAATTTCTCATTCCTCTGGCTGTACCTGATGCAGAGTCATACTGGTCACTCAATCATACATGCACTTAGGCTAATAATGTCCATCTCATTCCACCATCTTTCCTACTCCCACACTCTCTCCCCTCCCCTCACTCCCCTGTGCCAAAATCAAAGTTCCTCCATCCTTCCCTATCTCCCGCCAAAGACAAAGATATTCTTATAGTATGAAATATAAGTATGAAAATTCTGTGCATGTTAGCCACAAACTCTTCTTTAGGCATTTATTGTTACTTGCTTCCCCTGTGAGAATACATCTCATTTGACTAATGATATAGGATTGAATTTTTTATTTTCTAATTAATTAATATTCAAATTAAATCCATTCCAAATGATTAATTGGAGCTATGTTTTAGTCATTATTATTATTTGCTAAATATATCAATAATCACAAAATATTTTCCATGCTTTATTTATAAATTCAATAAGGGATAAAAATCAACCAGGCTTCCTGGCCAACTGACATGATTGTTAGGTCATCCTATTCCTGACACTAAATCATTTATAATTATTTAATGTAGTAAAACTATATAGTAAGATCTGTTTCTACCTTATTTAGTTATGTAACTAACTCTAAAAAAAAAATTCAGTACATTTTTAGAGAAGCCTTCACTCTGTGTCTCCCTTGGAATAAAAAGAATCTCCTCCCACATGCTCATGGCTGACAGTTCCCCAATGGTTTATCCACCCCAAATACTCGCTCCCAATCTCACCACCTATCAACTATTTGTGTCTTCATCCCATCCACTCAGCTCAGTAGACCAGTGTTTTTTGGCATCACACACTTTTCACACAAATGCCCCTTTGCCTTGTCCTCATACACTGGCATACGTGCAAAGAATCCTTAATCTAACACCGCTCAATATTCAACAATATTCAACCTCACCCATGGGACGTTTACTTTTTTATGCTACCTCAATCCATTCATGCAAACAGTATTTATTGAGAACAGACTGGGCAATGCTATAAGGAAGGACTAAGAATATACACAGTAAAGATCCCTGCCCTTACAGAGCTTAGTCTTCAGAAGAAGTGGGGAAACAGAAAATAAACAACAGCATAATGAATAAGCAAATCGTTTAGTATGTTGGGAGGTGATAAACGTCATGGTAAAAAATACAGTGGAATAGGGGGATGATGAGCATCAAGGTAGATGGTGGTAGGAGGAGAAAAACAAGTGGTCAGGGTAGGCTTTGCTGAGCTTCTGCAATCTGGCGAAACTCTTACTTGATGAGGAAGGAGGTGCCTGGATATTTGGAGTAAGAGTGTTCCTCCTGGTGAGAACAACTGAGCACAGTGAAAAGTGGGTGAGCAAGCAGCAGTGTTATGCAAAGGGGAGTGATGGTAATAATTTATTGGTAATTATAACTAAAGAGGGAAGATAATATATGAAGAGTAAGAAAAAGGTGGTAGGACAATAAGCCATAGATCTCAGTGGGAATGAGAGACGGCAGCAGTTGGAATTCTTGAAGGTGGGATATGGAAGTACTGGAGGGCGAATGCTCATCGCTGAGATACGGGGTGGGGGTGTTTTGGTATTGACATGGTGCAGGGCAAGGGCAGACCAGGCTTGTACAAGAATTGGCAGAAGCCAAAGGGGACACAAGACAGATGACAACTTTAGGGAACAAATCCCAGTGGCTTTCTAGGGTTGGATTTGTTCTCAGTAGTTTGTGGTTTGCCTACCCTGAGTATCAAAATAGCTAGGCTCTGATTGTCAGCTACTCTCTTCTCTGCATCTACGTATTTGCTTACTCATTTTTTCTCTTATTATTCCTCTCCCAATCTAACTCTAACCGAAGACTGGCTCTCTCTCCAAGACTCCTTCCTCAGAGCATTGTCCTTCTCACCTCTCATCACTGTGACCCTGGAGGCAGGGTAGGTACCCTCCTTGGATCCTGTAGCTGGCTTCAGATTACTGCCTTCCCCACCCTCCCTGAGTTCCTTAGCTTTAAGACCTGTGACATCTGAACATCTCACTCTTATCTCTCTCAGTGCATTTGTAGAACCTTGGCTCATTTTCTCTCATTCTTTAAAGAATTTAGTCCCAGTTTCACTATCATTCTCTTATATACTGCAGCTGCAAAATTCTTGATTACTGTAATATTCAGGTTCTAATAACCTGCCTATTCATTGATTAATCAAATATTTGCTGGATGCCTAAAATGTATCAAGCACAGTTTCAGGAGTGTAAACTATAGCAATAAAATAAAAAAATAAAATTGCTGCTTTTAAAGAGATTACTTTGCAATGGAGAAGACAGACAACCACAAAATAAAACCATAAAAATAAAATATATAGTATTTCTGATCATAAAAAGAATAAATCCAAAAACATAGGTATGTAATGTGTACATTGTGTGTGTGTGTACATGGGGTGTGTATGTGCATATGGGGTTGTGCGTGTGGCGTGTGTGTGTGTGTGTGTGTGTGTGTGTGTGTTTGGGTGGGAGTGGTTAGGAGTTTGAAATTTGAAGAAAGAGTGGCCAGATGTGACTTCTAACTAAAGACATGAGATACCAGGTCATTTTCATTCCTGGATCTTCTCTTCTTCACCAGTCTCGTCCTATACACTATGTCAGCCATGCACTCCCTTGACATACCCTAGAGCTTTCTGATTCCAAGAAACAAGCCCTTCTCCTCTGTCTCATCCTTGCCACTCTGCTCACTAATCCTTCACTCTCAATCCTCAACCTCAGGTATTCCAGTTCAAACACTCCTCCATCCGCCCGGGATCTATTATTGGTTAGTTGTCTTACCAACATCTTATTATTTCTCATTCCCCTTGTGTATTCACTTCCCCACGTAACTAATTGTTATTTACAGTCCATCATTAAAATCACTTCCTTGTAGATAGTATATACACTTAACTACCTTGTCTACTCCCTTCACGGTTCCCACTTGGCAGAAACCCAATCTTAATTAAACTACTCAATCTTGAATCTCAAGAGCTAAATGTAATACTTATTTCTTACATTTTCCAATGTCCTTAAACCTCTAGTAGTTTCTATGACTGCCTTAATCTCAGTAGAGGATTTATCTCCTATATTACTGAGAATCTCAATTTTTGTACAGTCCCAATAAAACATTTACCAACAAACCCATAACAAGAAAATATGCTATGCCATGTCTCTTTTCAGCAAGGAAAAATGACCCATGAATTTCTTTAGAATAAACTCCCGTTTTTTTCAGGGAGAAACCTGTCTGAAGTTAAGGTAAGTGGAACATCAAAGTCATTTTGGTCTATGTGCAAACAATCATACATACATCTCTGCAGTTCACTTCTTGAAGGTCTGTGCTCAAAGGTCATATGACTAGAGAATTTCCTTGATGCTCCCACATGAAACTTCAGTGTCCCTCAACAGCATCCCACATATCACACACATGCACCCATAGCCCATTTTATCACTTCTAGAGTTCATGGCATTTAAAACTGACACATTCAGATATGTAACACACTTATTCACATGTTTCTTATTTCTCTGCTTGCCTCTGAACTTCAAAAAGACAGGTGCTGTTTTTGTCCACTGCTAATTCTCCAGCACCTGAAGGTGTCTGATGAATAGTGGCTATTCCATATTGTTTTTTGAGAATAAATGAATGAAACACCAGGCTCTTTCTGGTAATTAAATATAATTTACTTGAGTTTATAAATTCCAACTTCTGCAATAGAAACACTTGTGAATCTGATGGAAAGTGGATTATTTCTATAGAAAAATACTCAGAATGACACCCTCCCATAATTCTTGCTTATGGTTTCAGAGAATATTATTGACCTCACAAGGTCCTAAGAAATCATGAAACTCTAGGATCTCACAGGGAAACTGCTCCATTATGGAGCATATTTATAAATGTTGAAACATTTTGAACTCCATATTTCATATTTGTGGCAATCATTCTCACTGATTTATACAAAACTTATCTCTACTGAAAATATTTTAACTTAGAGAACTGAGATAACACATATAAAGGTCATTCTCACATGTTGCTTAGTGGGCCCCAAATGTGATGATGCCACCAGATTCTGTAATAAACTGTTTTAGGGAAAACATTTTGAATATTCTAGGACTTTGTAATATACTCTTGATTTCATATCCAAAAAGTAAATTTATATTTCATTCTTTTTTTAAACAGCATAAAACTTTTCAGATTCTTAATTTCATCTCTATATCTTCAAAAAGAGTTGCAACCAAAGACAATACCTTCAATGTTGTTAAATGCCTCAATTGCTAATAAATCACAAAAGAATGAAGAAACGTTAACAGAGTTTTCATGTAGGCCAATCTACTTTAATATAATATATCCAAATAAAGCATTACTCAATTACCCATTTCTAGAATAACTATATTGAGGTAACAAAGCCTGACCCAGATGAGAAAGTTACAAGAACCTTATCTTGAAAAACCACTGCCTATAGAAAAGGCCATTTCTCCTTATTCTGCTTCTGTAAACATGCTCCCTTCTAGAGATCCCTGTGCAAGGCTTTCAGTCACGTAGACTAGAAAATTTTTAAACACCCCAATAACAGAACAGGTTTGAGATGACCCCAAATGGCCTATAAATGTTGTAAGAAACTGGATTGGACTCAGACTTCAGAATAGAGACTCCTCTGGGCCTTCCAGCATAATAAACCTGAGTTCTCCCACTCTCCAAGGGTGGCTTGGTGCTTCCCCATCAGTCTGCTTCCTGTAACATTTTGGTTCCCTGACCATGAAGTAAAAACCATGCAGGCCCTATGAGCCATTGCTATGGCAGGCTGCTTGGAAAGGAGTGTGCGGTGCACCTCAGATCCAATGAGATGGCACCATCCGATAGTTCCAAGATCTCCTTCACCTAGGGGACCTGTGTCTCTGTTGTGCAACCATCACCCAGACTCCCTAGAGAGTCAGACCAACTCCTGCTCAGTCATCAGGATAAAGGTAAGTTCCTGGGGCCCAAGACCTTAGTCAGGCCTGTCCATATGGACAGAAGGGGAGGTTAATTACCTCCCATGGACACCTGTGACGGTGCCATCAGTATTGGGGATTCTCAAAGGACAGAGGCACTGTTTTAAATTCTTGTGTGCATGTATGAGTGATTGTGAAACTATTTGTGGCTTTGTGCTATGGAGTCCGAGTGAGTCCTAACCTGTTTCCATGGTGACTTGTATGGTATAACAGAGATCTGCATCCTATAATAGGAATTATGACCAGGCTCTGGGTTTATACAGGTACATCTTCAGCCAAAGAGTGCCCAAGCTCCCTTCAGGAATGTGGCCAGGAAGACTCCTTGAGTGAACCTCCCATCTCTTTTTTGTGACACTAGCACTGGGGGAAACCCATGCTAAGCCTACAGTTTTAGACTTTATGATTAAAATTTTCAAGAAGGGTTATTATGGAATTCAGTTGATCAAGGGCTGACTCTGTATTCTCTGTGGACTTTAGTGGCCTGCTTTTGGTGTCAATTGGCCTTCAGAAGGTATTCTCCATGTCCGCACCAACAAGGCAGTTTTCCCTGTTGTCCCTGGAGACGCAGGCCACCCAGATCTTTCTGGCTTCAGAGTACCCAGGCTCTGTCCCTATGGGTGCAATTATGTTTTAACTCCAAGGGCCAGTATATGTCTTATTTTCCAGAAAGACTGAGACTCCAAAGCCCATCAAGGGGACCCCCATATCCAGAAAAGCTGCTGTCCCCTCACTGCTCTGCTCCAAGCCCACCAGCCTCAATGCCTGATACCATACCAGCGTCTGTCTCTCTCACTGACTGCAACCCCCTTTCCACCAGAAGACCCCCATCTAGAACCTATGGAAAGACAACTCAGGTCTATCCAGCAGCCACAATCCCTCCACTACCCCTACATGAGACTTGCCATCATCAAGGGTCAATCAGGACGGCACCATCCAGGAAGGGTGTTCTGTTTTCCACTATCAGCCTGATGGCACTATTGACTTCCTGAATGGGAAACACCATACCCCGCTTAATCAGAAAAGCCCCAAGCACTAACAGGTCTCCTGGAGTCCTTCTTCTAAACCATTGGCAGACTTGGGGAGACTGCCACCAGCTCCTCTTCACCCTCTTCAATACCAAGGACACAACCCGACAGCACAGCAAAAATGGTTCCAGGAACAAGTCCCTGTACAAGAGGTTGACACCAAAGCTTGGGCAAGAAAAGCAGCTCCAGATGAGAACATAGGACCATAACTCTGAAGAAAGACACAACCAACTAGAATAATACCAAACTGCCCTCCTTCAAGGAGTCCATTCAGGTGCTAAGAAACCTACCAACATGTTTAAACAACCATGGTACTTCAGAATCCAGAAGAGTCTCCCTAGAAGTTCTACCAAAGGCTTTGTGAAACCTTTTAAATCTTCATTCTGTTTGGCCCAGAAGCCCCTGAGAATGAACACATGGTCAATGCCACCTATGTAGTCCAATCCAGCCCAGATCTCAGAAAGAAACTTCAGAATTTGGAGGGATTTGCAGGCAGGAATGCGTCCAAGTTACTCAAGGTGACCAACAAGGTCTTTGTCAGCCAGGATCAAAACACAAAAAGGGAGGCAGACAAGCACGTGAAACAGAACGTGTCCCTCTTACTGTCAGCACTTGGATGTCCAGACCCTACCAGATGCTCTGGACCACCTCACAAGAACCATACTCCTGGAAGCTGACCCCCATTCCTGAATGACTAATGGGCTTACTACAAGGAACTAGGCCATTGGAAAAACGAGTGCCCAAACTGCAAAAAGGCTTAGCCCACTTAGAAAAACCAACCACCAAATCAGGAAGGCCAATATCAAGTAGAGCCTGTCTCCAGCAGCCTAATTGGTTTGGCTGGGACGGACTCAGAATAGGGAGGACTGGGATCAATGATTCTTGGCTCCCAGGAGCCCAGAGTTGAAATGACAGTTGGAGGCCATCCAGTGACATTCATGGTTGATATAGGCACTGAACATTCTGTGGTCACTTGGCCCATCTGGTAAAGAGGTTATCATAATAAAAGCAACTGGCTCACTGGTAGCCAGACCTTTCTGCAAACCCCACATCTGTAAACTCAGGGGGACATTTGGTATCACACAAGTTCCTGTACTTGCCAGATTGCCCAGTTCCCCTCCCAGGAAGGGCTCTCCTCTCAAAGGTAGGAGCACAGATCACTTTCACCCCTGCTGGTCCCACCTACCTAAGCCTGGGAAAAGAAGTCGCCATGATCATGGTGGTGACACTGCCTCAAGGGGATGAATGGAGATTCTATGACCAAAATCATGCCACCACTGAGAACCCTTCCTTTCTGCTCCAAGCGTTTCCTATGATCTGAGCAGAGGAAAATCCACCTGGGGTGGCCAAGAACTTGCCCCCATTAGTAATTGACCTGAAGCCAGGAGCAGAGCCCATCAGACTGAGACAATGTCTCTTTTTGAGGGAATCACATCATGGGATAAGGGGACATCTCCAGGTGTCTCTGAGGGACGCTGGGATCCTGATTGAGTGCCATTCTCTCTGGAACACTCCCCTCCCGACAGTGTGAAAACCTCAACGGTAAGGATTATGGACTGTTCAAGACCTCCAGGCAGTTAACAAGGCCATGGCCCTTCTCCACCTGGTGGTTCCGAACACCTACACTCTCCTCAGCCTAGTCCCACCCCAAGCGAAGTAGTCCACTTGCCTGGACCTGAAGGATGTCTTCTTATGTCTCCTGTGGACACTGACCAGTCAGCCCCTCTTTGCATTTGAATGGGAATACCCTGAAACTGGGTAGAAGACTCAACTAACCTGGAATCCACTCCCCAGGACTTCAAAAACCCCTCATCCTGTTTGGAAAGACACTAGGCAGTGATTTGGCTGCTTTTCCTGGGGACTATCTAAACTGTACTCTCCTCCAGTATATAGATGAGTTCTCAGCCAATCCACATCAGGAGGCCTGCTGGGCCAGACGCAGAGTCCTACTAGCCTTCTTCTCAGAGGCCAGATACAGAGTCTCCTGGGAAAAGGCCCAAGTCTGCCAACAACAGGAAAAATAGCTTGGGTTCAACATCACATGGGGTCACCAATCCTTAATGGAAGCGGGCTGTCTGTTCTACCCCAGGCCCAACACCAAGAACTGTTGGAATATGGATTCCTTGGTATTCAGTGCTAGCTAAGCTGCTATACGAGGCTATTAGAGAATCAGAAAATGGCCCCCTATACTGGGGAACGAAATAGGAACATGCTTTCCAGGAGATTAAATGATAACTAACCATGGCACTGGACCTCCAGCTGCCCGACCTAATAAGAAAATTCAATCTCTTTGTGACTGAGAAAAACAGGACTGCTGTTGAGGTTCTTACCCCTGGGGAGTTCCTTCCCTGGCAGTGGCCAGTGGCTTACTTATTAAAATAACTAGACCTGGTAGCAGCAGGATGACCACGCCTAAAGCTCTGGCAGCCACCGGGGTCTTAGTCCAGGAGGTTGACAAGCTGACACTAGGACAAAACATCAATGTGAAGGTTCCCCATGCTATGACTGCCCTAATGGACAGCAAGGGACACCAATGGCTAACCAGTGCCTGAATGGCCCACTACCAAGGACTGTTACTCAAAAATCCCTGAATAAAATTAGAAACTGTATGTACCCTAAACCCTGCCTCCTTCCTGCCAGCTGAACTGGGACCCCTGATCATGACTGCAAAAGCCTGGTAGATGATGTATAGTCCAGTCGGCCTGACCTGACTGACTGACCAGCCCCTCCAAAATCCAGATCTCACTCTATTCACAGGTATTGTTTCACATAGGATTTTTGGAGAATGACCAGGTACACAGTGACCTTGGAGAGATGCGTGGTGAAAGCAGGAACACTTCCTCAGTGGTGGTCAGCCCAATGGGCAGAATTATGGACCTGAGAGTTCACCACAAACCAATGGGTCAATATTTATACTGACTCTAACGATGCCTTTGCCACATTGCATGTGCATGGGACCATCTATAGAGAAAGAGGAAATTTGTCACCAGGAGTTAAAAAAATTAAAACAAAGAAGAAATACTCAGACTCCTAGAGACAATCTGGAAACTGTTGCAGGTGGTGGTAATGCACTGCCAAGGGCATGGAAGGGGACCAACCCCGTGAGCCAAGTAAACAGAATGGCCAAAAAAAGAAGCTGTCTGATGTTAAGACATCATCCCAGGCCACCCAAATACTGTGGGCCACCACCCTCCCAGGCTGCCTTAAGCACGCCAAAGAAGAAAAGAATGGGCCACCATGGAAGGAGGTCAAGGAACAACCGATGCATGGTGGATACTGCCAGACCACCAGATCTTTATTTCAAAAAGCCTGGGATGCCAAGTGGTGCTCCAATACCATGAAATGGGTCTCCTAGGAAAAACCAAATTGGGCACTCTGCTTGGTAGATAGTACTATATAGCCAAACTTTCTATGAAACCAAATCAGCCAGAGGTGTGTGACATATGACAGAAATAATGCCCACCAATGACCAACTCAGTGCCCAGGAGTCCAGGCCAGTAGAACCCCACCTATTGAAGATATAGAAGTTGTCTTCACAGAGGTTAAGCCAAGCAGAGGATATCAATACCTGTTAGTACTGGTATGCACCTACTCTGGATGGACAGATGCCATTCCCCATTCAGATAGGGCAGGCCTGAGAGGTGATCAAAACCCTGTTAAAGGACATCATCTGTAGATATGGCCTGCCTCGGTCCATCGGGTCAGACAATGGACTGACCTTTGTTGCAGAAATCATCCAGATTCTTGCCCAGATCCTGGAAATCAAATTAAGTTACAAACCACTTACACACCAGAGAGCTCAGGGAAGTGGAATGCATGAATGGAACCCTAAAAACCACCCTAGCTCAACTCTGCCAAGAACTAAGGCTCCATGAGTGGATCTTCTCCCTATAACCCTCCTCCGGGCTGCTATACTACCTAAAGCACAGGGTGTTCTTTATGGGAGATTCTGTTCAGAAGGCCCCCACCTGTGATAAGTTATAAGGGGATTCCCCATCAGTTAGGTGAGCTTAATCTGTCCCAGAAACACCAGGCTTTAGGAAAAACCCTTTACCAGATATCCCAGCACACCCTGGAAAGAGTTCCCCCTTCCACCTGGAAATCAGGCACACATAACCATGTCATCCCAGAGATGCTGTACAGGTTAACATCTGGAAAAAGGGGGTGGGCCCCATACTACCACATTAACCACTCCCACTGCCATCAAAGTTGCAGGAATAAGCCATGGATACCCCACTCACGAATTAAAAAGGCAATTGCTACTGAGGAGTCCGCTGCTTAGATGACTAAGGCCAGCCCCAGGAACACAGTCAGACTGACACTCCAGAGACTATCACACAGCAGCCCTGCTCTAGTCACCTGGACCCTGACTGGTCTGTACATGTCTGAAACCTGAGGAAACTGCAACCCTGCTCCATTCGCAAACCTGGAGATCGACTGGTCAACTCATGGTGGAAGCTTCAGGAATTCAACAGGGAACAGTTGGGGGCTGTAGTCACCTGGTTTCACCGACCTGTTTTTTTTCTGTAGGTCTAGCCAAAACAGCTCAAAAGACTGGAGCCAATCACAGAGGGTAAAGCTAGCCACGTTTTACATAAGTATATGAACCTGTTCAGGGTTGGGGGGTTGCTTTTTATAATAATCTGTGCCTTACTAAGCCCCAAAGCAATGGGTTAGACACCCCACCCACCATGCACTTGCCAACAATATTGCCTCCCCTCTTGGACCAACTTGATGCATGTATCAAACAAAGCCCCACCTACTGTCTTCATGAGGGGCAAACCTATATAACTAGATCACAGCCAGAATGTTATATCTTCTATCCTGCTATTCCACCTGAGAATATTTTTCCTACCCTGTTTAGCTTTCTCACTGCTGTGACTTAAAGACCCAACCAGCACAATTGTAGAGGAGGAAGCTTATTTGAGAGCTCACAGTTTCAGAGGTCAACAGAGGGTTCCATTCCTCTGGGCTGGAATTAATTCACTGACTAGACTAAGGCTATATAACCCAAACATTTCTCCTCCAAACCTTCTTGCATTGTCTCACAGGTGAGCTTTTGGAGAACACCACATCTAAACCATAACATACCCAGTTCCTCTCTCCCCAGCTACTGTTTCCTCAGATCTGAAAGAAATGACAGCATTACTACCATTACTACCCTGTACGCCAGGAAGATGTTACAAGGTAGAGAAAGTCTTTTCCTGTCACAAGAACAGAACAATAGATTGGATGGGAAAAGTAAAAACTCAATGCTATTGGGGGTTATCAGACCAGACCTTCCCTAATGTTTTGGCAACAAGAACAGGCTGATTCTTGCAGCTCTGGGAACAATATCTGGAGTTGGACATCCTGGCTTCTCCCATTGACTGGTCCCCCCCGCCATGCTTCTTATGGCACTTGACCTAGTTTGTTTCCTCTCACCTAGAGGCCATAAAGTTCCAAACTGTCCTCCAGAGCTACTGATGGCTTAACATAAGAGACATAAACTAAGATGATGCCCTTTCAAGAGGATAAGAGGGCATCAAAGGGGGAAGTGAGGTTAAAAAAAAAACAGACCCAGATGGGAAACAACCATACAACAATATTATCTTGAAAAACAAGCGCTTGAGGAAAAATCTATTTCCCTTATCACTTCTGCTTTTGTAAACATGCTTCCTGATAGAGATCCCTGGGCAAGGCCTTCAGTCATGTAGGCTAGAAAATTTTTAAACTCCTCAATGACAGAATAGGTCTGAGATGATGCTCAGTAGCCTATAAACATTGTAAGAAACTGTGGGTCGGGGCTCAGACTTCAGAGTAGAGGCTCCTCTGAGCCCACTGGAGCAATAAACCTGAGTTCCCCAACTCTGTGTGTCACTTGGTGCTTCCTGACCAACTGGATCATTTAAAACCATTTTAAAATTATTTAAAAATCCACTCTTGTTTCTCCAATAATGGACCCTAAAATATTTTAAATATTATAAGCCTGTATCCAATTTATAATGAATTTATTTTCATCTCTAAATTTATTATATACGAAAATTGTGAACATTTTACTTTGCGAAAAGTTGATCAGGCTTCTCTACACATGTTTTGAAGAAAGGGAAAAATTGTTCCTCTAATGGTAAAATTGCTTCATTCAACTAAAAAATGCATCCCTTGGAGATGCCACCGCATCCCTACTTACTTGAATATTGCAACATTGCTACACTGTAGGATTCCTTTTCATAACTTGGGTTCCATTCACTGCAGATGGTACATCTGACTTTAGAGCAGGTGTTGTAGCAGGCCTGGCCCACAGCATCCTGATGCTTATCACCTGGACAGTTTCCAGCCACAGCTTGGACTTTGAGTTGTTGAAGAGATTGTCAGAGAGATTGATAGTGTGAGCTATATTAGAATTACCCATGATAAATGACACAATTTTCTTCACTCTTCTCAAAAGACAAGCTGTGAATCACAAGATTGTTCAGCTAAACTTCATGAGTACCTTCTTCCATGTGGAAGGTGCCTAAAAACACATTCATATCCAGACTTGGGTCACCTGAACAAATCAGAGCATTTAAGCTTCAATGATTCCCTATTGGGATATGGAAATCAACTTACTGAGTATAATCCAAGATTTACAGACCTGAAGGATATTTGCAGTAAAAAATTCTCTCCGTGATTCAATTTGGCAACTACTACCTATTCCGTGCTCAGCACTGTGCCAGGTTTTATTAATTAGGTTAAGCTAGGCTGCAGTAACAAATAAAGCCTGAAATCTCGGTGGTGAAAAACAATACAATTTCATCGCTTACTCATTTAACAGTCCAATAATTTTGGTGGAGTGGGAGGGCAGGCATAGTAGTAGAATACGCTCCAGTCATTCAGAGATACAAGTTTCTTCTAAAACTCCCTTCAAATTCAACAGGTATCCAGAATTACACGAAAGAGGAAGAACATAACCAAGTATATGTGAGAGAATTTCATGGGCAGATCTAAAAGCAGTATTTATCATTTTAGCATATTTATTACCTAAAATTGGATTGCATATCTGTAATGTAACTACAAAGGGTAGTTTATCTATTTGCTTTTGAAGAAGTAAACAGAAATGGATCTAAATTATTATTAGCAATCTTTGCTGTGCAGAAACCACAGCAATGCAAGTGAGAAAAATAGCAAATCATCACAAATTAAAACCTATTGGAAAAAAGTCAGTTATTTATGTCTGCATAGGTTTTATATCTTTTTATTTTTTACTATCAGTGGATAAAGTTTGATCTCGAATTGGGTAAAATTATTTCTTAATCCAAAAAATAAAAATAAAAATACATGAAAATCTTCAAGACTTGAATATCACCAGCTCAACTATCATAGAGAATGATAAGTAGTGTACCAAATTTAAACATTCATTATCATGAAGGCAAGTAAAATCCAGTTAAAAGATATTTCAAAAGAGAAAGGCATATTATAAAATTTTCAGTCAATTCAAGAGAAACCAGTAATACCATTATCCTTTGTAATAGTTAAATTGCATATAAATTACAAAGGAATTCATAATCAAAAAATATTTGTATTATTTACTTCTCTCTTCATTGTCCCCTACCATAACCCTCTGAAATTAGGAGCATGCATGATTACCCATGTCAGGTATGGAGGGAAGATGAGAGAGATATTTACTACTAGAATGTCAAGAATAAACATCACAATTGCTGGGGGTTTAGTAATAACATGGCAATAATATTCAAGCTGAGTCAGAATTTATCCACCATGGTGTTCCTGGACTCAGGAGCTAAATCATTCCACTCATCGTCTCCACATCTAACCTTATAGCAAAGTATTGTTTCTGACGATTCTTATGGGATTATAGATAATCCTGCATTTTCTTTGTCTATTTAGGATAGAGTGTGGGTTTTTAAAATGAATTAGAAGAAGAGGAAAAAAGGGACAGAGATATTAAAGAGAGATAGCATTCAAGAAACGTAAGTCAACTGGTATTGTGGCACATGTCCGTAATTCTACCTACTTGGAAAGCTAAGGCAGGAGGATTGCAAGTCCAAGGCCAGCCTTAGCAACTTAATGAAACCCTTTCTCAAAAGAAAAAACAAAAAAAAAGGGAGAATTATAACCTCTGAGACAGGAATCCCATGTGTTTATACTTTGCTGGTGAAGCAATAAAGCTTTTTTTTCCAAGAAAAAAAGGAAGGAAGAAAGGAAGGAAGGAAGGAGGGGCTGGGGGTGTAGTTCAATGGTAGAGTATCCCTGGGTTAAATCCTCAGTACCAAAAAAAAAAAAAAAATCAGAGAAAAAATATATCAGTGCTATTATAGACTTAAATTTCTTATGCAAGTTTAATGTACAGGAATAAAATACAGTATTATATCTTATTTACTAAGTGCTTAATATTCACCAAGCATATTCCAATTAATATGCATGTCTAATGATGGCTTGACATCACTGTCACCAGGCTGCCTTTGCATCACAGAAGTGAAGCTGGGGAATTTATTTCCCAGAATCCTCCTTTCTTTAAGATTCCTAGACAGTTTTGAATAATAGGAAACTGCAGGTTATTACGATGATGGAGGTGAAGGAGCTCTTGTTCTTCAGACTCAGTTCCAGCTTGATTCATGGGCTTAAAGGCGAGTCGCTGAGAGTCACCTGTTTTACTACCACAGACAGAAAAACATTGACAAAAATATTCTCAAAGATTAAGGAGAATTGCAGCAATTCCCCTTAAAAATTTTATAAAAACCACATTTTTTTGTTGCCTTAGTCTAGGATCTCCAGTAATAGCTTCCCTGATATTAGAGGCAGCTCCCCTGACTTATGTGGGACACTTAAGGGTCAATAATCATGAGTTTCCACTTTGATATGAAACACTTTTTGCCCAGAATACATGATAGCCTCTTTAACTAACTGACACAAGTCAAAACCATCTTGTAAGATAAACATACCAGCATATCACCTAGATTTTTTTCAGATGAAATCAAAGTTTAGAGAATATAAATATCTTGTCAAAGATTGAGTAATCAGAATTCAAACCAAGTACTCTGACTCCAGGGATCATGCCCTTCATTAAAATGCTGAACTCAGTCAAGTCTGCACCAATAAGAGGCAGCAAGCATGTTATGGTAAATAACAGTTCAGCAATATCTAACACGTTCTTCCCTCATCAGCACCTCCTTATTCATTTTTCTGGGGAAAAGAAAGCACGAGAGCTTAAATCCTCTAGTATCAATACTAATGATTTGCATTGATTTTCTTACTGTGTCTACAATCTACCAACTGTACTGACATTCATTGAACTTTCTTGCTTCATGGACTTGCTTCCCATCACTTTGAACTATTAAATGCTCAAGCACTGTAGTTTCTGCTCAGTGGATAGCTACAAGTCCTCACACAAACACACAAAAAATTGGAGACTTTTTTTCAATAGTTGTTTCTCACAGAAAACTGAAATGCAATTAGCATTTCAGTTGCAAAATAAGATGGGAGATTTCACGAGAAGAAACAGATACAGAGTCATAAAGTAAAAAGAGAAAACAATCACAAAATTTATCATACAAATAATCAAGATGAAAATCAGAGTACCTACACTAGAAGATGTATTAAATTTGGGGATCACTTTAAATTACAGTGCCTTAAGAAATTTTGTCTCTAATTTTTTATTTCCTTTTACTTTTTCTCTTTTGTACTGGGGAATGAACTCAGAGGTGCTTTACTACTAAGCCACACCCTCAGTCCTTTTTATATTATTATTTTGATAAAATGTCTCACTAAATTGAGGTGTGACTCACTAAATTGTTGAAACTGGCCTCAAACTTGGGTTCCTCCTGCCTCAGTCTCCTGAATTGCTGGGATTATGGGCCTTCACCATGCCAGGCCAATTTTATATTTCTTTGAAGAATGAATAAGTAAAACATATGCACACTTGAACTGTATGTAAGCAAATCTACTCATTAGAGGTTTCTGATCATATATTTGGGCGTGAGATTTGTTATACAAATTTAGTTATTTCCACTTACTCTTCCAGAAGAAATACACACTTGCTTGAAGAACTCTTTACTCTGAGCCCCATAACTGGAACTTCTAAACCAAGTTTCATTATAAAATTTAATTGTTATTTTTTATTGGTTCTTCTTAGTTATACATAATAATAGGATTCATTTTGACATGATTATAAAAGCATGGAATATAATTTTTCTAATTCAGTCCCCACTACTTCCCATTTCCCTCCTTGTCTCCCTCCCCGTTTCTTCCCTGTACGGATCTTTTTGCTATTACTTAATCTTTTTTTAAATTAGTGTTTGTAGATGTACATTACGGTGAGATTCACTGTGCTATATTCACATATGTACATAGAAAAGTTAGGTCAGATTCTTCCATTGTCTTCCCTTTCCCATCCTTCCTCCCTTCTCTTCATCCCCATTTTGTCTACTCCACTGATCTTTCTTGTATTATTTTTTACCCCCTGCCCCAATAGGTATTTTGGACTAGCTTCCAAATACCAGAGAAAACATTTGACCTTGACTTTTTCGTGACTGGCTTATTTCACTTACTGGTTTCATTCATTTATTATAAATAGAAGCTTCTAAGATGCTTATGATAAATCTCAATTGTAAATGGGGTAAAATCCTTCCTTTCAGATGGCATGAATGAACAAATTGGTTATTCTAATTTCTTTCCTGTGCCTTACAATATTTTTCTTAAATTTTCATGGAAAGTCTTCATCAATCTCTTCGTTAAAAAAAAAAAAAAAATGAGGACATAATACAAATTTGCCCAGAATCACTGAGGAATCCAGAATGGAAGCATAGGGAAGTTCCATTCCTCTCCCTAAATCCTCCTCATTAAGTCCACAGTAATAATGAACTAATAGAAACCACATGTGCATAAGGGAAAAACAGAAAATTCTTGATCATAAAACTTAAACAGAAAAAGAATGTTAACTTATCTATAAGTTATCTCTCATGATTTGCATGTAATCATTTATTTAGTTTTAAGCTTTTTCCAAAGATACATTTGAAGTAGCTTTGTGCTACCATTGGCCCATTAAAGAAGTTCAGGTTGATTCACGTTAATAGCATACCGTGTTTGTTAGATGACACTATTATATCCTTAACTTAAAATTGACTTTGACATCAATGTATTAAGGCCCTTGTAACATAAATACCATATAAAGTTCAAATGTTAGAATGTTAAACTTGAACTGTTTCCTCTCCCCTTGTTCTGATAGATACAGGGATGATACTAGTCCATAACACACCTTTAGAAGAAGAAGATAATGCCTCCTATTCCAAAGGAGGTAGCCCTGTGGTTGCAAGATTGGGCAAATAGTCAAAGCCGTGGCAAGCAATCAGAACTCCCAGCAGATGCAGGTCTAAGTTAGAGTGGCCTGATAGGCTGAGTATGAGCTGTTGTAGCCTCCACATCCTCCTCGCTCAGAGAGACTTTATGCAAGGAACTACCAGATATATGCAGTGGTTTTGAGCAAGCACAGTTCTTCTTACTGTTTAAAGTCAGTAAACACACTATCATCTCAAACACTCCCACATCCCACCATAGAACCCAGATATTCTGATTATGAATTTCAAAATATTATGTGTCTAAGTTCAGAGAACATAACAGATTGTTAGTTTTAATTCTTGCCTTGTAAAATGCTTGCTTGAATTATTCAATTTTTTTAATTTTCTTAAAACTCAAACACAATTTTAATGCAAGTGAGCTCTTACCTGAGCCCTCTGTTACCTGAGCCCTTACCTAATATCTTTAATTATTTATTTTTTATAGATTGAAGATTAAATGGAGGCCTCTCACGTGCTAGGCAAGAGTTTTACTCCTGTGCTGCCTCTGCAGGCCTTTTTATGTTTTATTTTGAGATAGGATCTCACTAAGATGCTAAGGCTGACCTTGAACATGTGATCCTCCCACCTCAACATTCAGAGTTGCTGGAATTATAGCTGCGTGCCACTTTATATTCCTTCTGGCTGAAAATTCAGCTATTTCCTTCACCTCTTAAGATCTCTGTACCAAGTTTCCTTGGATAGTTAATCCAAGTACTATCTACTTCCCACTTATTCTTAAATTCTAACACTTCTACCCTCATCAGCAACCTTGTCTTGTACATCAACATGACAATCATACAACTACATACAAAACTTCCAATCTCTTCTAAATTAGGCTATCTTTACATTAGAATTTAAAGCATTCCTTTTCTGTCTGTATTAGTATTATTGAGGTTTGTTTTTGACAACTAAATCTCTGTTTATTCTTTGAACCTAAATGTATTAAGAATCCATATGTGCCAGGTCCTGTGCTATGTGCTGGGGAAACATTGGCCAAGACGCTGACATGTTCCTTCATGCACATGCAATTTGGTGGGGAAGTAGACAAGTACCAGGCAATTAATGAAAATCCAGCGTAAAAAATTGCTCTGAAGGACACATGGAGCATTGTAGAAGGACAAATCAGAGGTATCCACCCAAGATTTGAAATCAGGAGAGGTTTCTTAAAGAAAGGGTTGATCCCTAAAGGATGGGAAGGGGTTTCACCAGGTAAAAACACTGTGATTGACCTTGGAGATAATTCAACAGCAGGCGAGCAAGCCACCTTCAGGGAGGTAAAAAGAGAGTATAATTGGAGTATGAGACACCTCAGAGAAACAGGGTAAAACCAAAAAGAACAAACAACAACAACACAAAAAAAAAAAAAACAGAAAAGAGAAGCAAACAGGAGGGATAGTCCCAGATTTTGCAAATTAATTTCTTAATTTTTGTTTTCTTAACCAAGGTTTTACTCAAAACTTGGTTTCAAAATTTTAATATTTCACTATTTAGCAAATATTTTCAAGCATCTATCATGTAGAATTTTACTAGGTACTAGACATTTGGGAGACATCTATTATGGGCTAACTTTTAAAATACATCAGTGAGCAAGAGAATAAAAAATATCCCTGCCTTATGGGGCTTCTGTTGAAAAAAGATGAAGCAATAGTCCTCAAAGATTGCATAATACATAGAAGTATAGAAAGAAGAGTAAGTTGAATAGGGTCAAGATGTTGGATGAGGTAGGGAGTTGTTTTTTAAATACAACAGTGTGGGTAGGTCTCATTGCGCTTTTCTTTCCAGACTTCCGTTTTCCTTAGGCAGAGCAACACTGTCTACCCTGATGCCCATGTTAAAATACACAGCTGCTATGAAGCTCAAGGACTCTGCTCCTTGTTTTGTATTCTTATTGCCACTACCCTAAACTAGAATCTCTTCCTCCCTCAAATTATTCAACATTCACCTACACAGTCTCTTTGTCTCTATTTCCCCCCATTATAGATTCTTCTTTATCCCTGATCAGAGTATTCATTAGAAATGACAAATATAGCGCACACCTGTAATCCCAGCAGCTCAGGAGGCTGAGACAGGAAAACTGCAAGTTCAAAGACAGCCTCAGCAAAAGTGAGGTGCTAAGCAACTCAGTGAGACCCTGTCTCTAAATAAAATGCAAAATAAGGCTAGGGATATGGCTCAGTGGTTGAGTGCCCTTGAGTTCAATCCCCAGTTACCCTCTCCTCCAAAAAAATGATAAATACAGTTATGCCAAATGAACATCCAGACACAAAACATGACATTCAAGATCCTCCCCAGTCTGACTGGCTTTGGAAGATTTCTAAGATTTTCTCATCTGATGCACCAGGCTAATAAAGCTCTGAACAAAATATGAACTTTCTCTTCTTCCAGGAAATGCTTGTTAAAAATGCTCTTATCCATCATGTTAATTACATTTCCAGCAAATGGAAGAAGAGAAAAGTCTGCCTATAATGTCTGTCTCTGATGTCTTCCTTTGCTCTTCATGTTTTCTGCCAGAGAGCTCTCTAAGGCCAGCTCAATCTAATGCCAGCTCAGTTTCCCCTTTTGTTGGAAAAGAGTTCCCTACTTCTTCCCAGTTATTCCAAATTACTGTTTATTTTCTGTTGTTGTAGTTTCGTGACATCCAGTTTTTTACTTTTATTCTAAATAATTCTATCGTCATCATAGAAAACATTACAGTTATTAGAGTGTAAGCATCCTCAGGACAGAGAGGATGCTTCCTGTTTCTCTGCCCCAGGTCTACCTGCTATATATTCCTGGTTCAATGTTTTCTGCATAATGTGGAATCTGTAAGTGTTGAATTTAAATTCATTTTCTTATACTCTAATTTAGGGGAAAAAATTCTGGAGGTCAATGCACTAGCGATCTCATTCAAAAAATTAACATGATGGATAAGAGCATTTTTAACAAGCATCTTTTAATAATTATAAATGCCAGATTTCATCAGAAGCCTAGAGCAAGTATTATCACTGTGAGACAAACTAAATGCTACATGTGTCAATATTTACACAAGCAGATTACAACAGTGTGGGCTCATCAGTTCAGCTATTGTGTCTTGTGAGCTTAACTAAATTTCAAACTCCATAAGGATCTGCATTTTCCCCTGAAGTTATTAAAGGGTAGATTTCTTTTAATTAAACTCATTTGCATGACTAAATTAGATTTAATTACTCTCATTCATTTCACTAATACCTTTCTTTGATTGGAGAAGGAGAAGTTTTATAATTGATTAAAATAGGATGCTCTGGACTCCTCCACAGATCCTAAAGAATGGTTCTCATTTATGCTTTTAAGTGACTGGGGGGAGTTTTGTTTTGTTTTTGTTTTGTTTGTTTGTTTTGTTTTGTTTTGTTTTTTCAATCTAGCTCTATCATTAACACATTCCATGACATGAGATGGATACACAAGCACTCAATTCCTCAGTTTCTCCAGCTGGTAAACATAGTTGTACTAATGGTAATAACACTGTTTCAGCCTTCCATGCAAAGATTCATGATGATTTCAATATGAAAGTACTTAAAGCATTCATATATTCTAAACTATGAAATTATCAAAATTATCAATATCAATTCAAGCTTTTGTCTTAATTTTTTCTTTAAAATGATGGCCTTCTTTACCTTTCTGATAGTAGTCATCACTTTATTGTTCTCAGATTACCAAAAAGTTATTATTGTATTCTTCTATTCACTGATGCCTTGATTCATTTGTTAAATATAAACTTGTATTCACACAGTATTCCTGACATTGGGACTATCCCTGGATGGAATTCAATAAACTCTTCATAAGTCTGATGCAGCATATTCCTCCCTGAGGAGTTTAATCTTGAGAGAAAGACTGATAAGTAAACAAATCCATTTCTATAAGTGCCATAATAAAATCACACACAAGGTTCATGATTTATGAGAGAAAGTTTTCAATTCAACTTAAAGCTATTTAAATAGATCTTGTAAGATAAGAAAGAAAAAATAAGATGGAAGAGGAAGCTTTACCTAGAACAAAGGAGTTCTGTGTTCAAAGTCACTCAGCAAGAAGAGAATGACATAAGTCGGAAAACTCTGGCTTAGTGTGGCTTTGGTTCTGGCTGTGAGTGGGGAGAAGAGGGAAAAAGTTTGGCGAATAATTCATCCTGTGGTTGCTTTGGCACAAAGCAGATAAGAAAAGTGACTACATTGATATATTATATAATTAGGTAGCAAGATGAAGTAGATTAGAGGGAGCCGAATACTGGTAAGAGATTCTTTAGTACAAAAATAATGTATACTTGAAATAATGTAGTGGCAAAAAGTTGAAAGGAGAGAAAAAATAACATATTTTATTGGTATTTAGAAGACAGAATTGGCAGGCAGAAGTTTAAGATATCTCCCATGTTTCTACTTCAGATTATGTTTTTAGTAGTGAGGCATTACCAAAACATAACAACAGAAATATTTTTTAGAGCCAGAGTAGAAAAAAAGTCCTAATTTAAGTTTTGAGGATGTAATTTTGAAATGTGAAGGTAAATATATGTGTCTGGGTGTTAGCATACATGTAAGTTAAAAAGTTCAAGATTTGGGAGTGATAATAGAGGTCTTATGTTTTGTTCCATTTGAAATCTGCTATTTACCTACTTTTGTGAAACAACCTTTCCTAAATTATTAATTCTGATTTGGTCATTGGAAAGGTCTTACTCCCCTTCTGAGGGGGGAAGGTACTTGACTCAAGTCAATCAGAAAATAAAAGTGTGTCCTGGTAAGGATGAATGTTCTTTTCAGTGGGATCAATAAGTGTAAGAAAACAAGTAAGCCCAGAGTAAATAAGAGAATTTTGGTCTCCATAATAGGTAACATTTGTAGATGAAGTCAATGCAGAGGTTAAAAGCTAACAAATTATGAGAAACTGAGTTTGCTGGTATTCAATAGAACCACTGGATACAGCCAAGCCTTTAGTTGGCCTTCTCCTGAGTCTTTTAGTTAGCCTTTCCTGAGCCAGTGCATTTTGAGTTTTATGCCCTCTGTGTGTTTGTATTTCTGCATCAAGGGACAAAAAATATCTTAACTAATTCAGGATTTTTCATCAAGTGAGATGTGATTCACATTGAGAAATAAGTGCCATTGCTCAGGTCAGAAGGCAGGAAGTGGGGAGAAAGAAAGATCAAGTCAGTATAACCAGGGGTCTGTGAAAATTAAAAGGTAGATGGAAGGAAATAATCCCCTAAAGTAACCTGGGAAAGATTAATGAAGATGCCTAGTAGAAAGTAGTATGATAGAAGCCAAAGAAATAAAGTAAACGTCAAGAAAAATAGAATACCTAGGGAAGAGACGAGGTCCTGTTAAATAGGCCTTGGTAAATCAAGGTATGGATGACTTTAGCAAGAACCATTTCAGCTCAATGGAGGGCATGAGACATCCAACAGGCGGGAAAAAGTGAAGTCAGGGAACTGAATTTGTCACTCAAGATTATTTGTAAGGTTAAAGTGGGAGACTGGGGTGTGAATTCAAACCACCTGAGCAATTCTGAAAAAAAAAAAAAAAGGTTTCTTTCTAAGTTGGTAGAGCTGGCATCTGTATATATTCTGAGGAAAAGCACTATAACTTACTGTGCTTTGTGGTTTAAATATGGTACTTCTACTATAGCAGAAGACTGTGGAGACTGAACCAACATAAAATACAAGGTAGATAAGAATAGTTGACAAATAAGGCCCCTTGGTCTCCTTCATTTATTTATAGGAATCCTAGATGTTTCCCATATTTTGATGCTTTAATTTTCTTTCATACTAAAAAAAACAAAAAAATTTTTTTCACCAAAATGTGCAACTTAAGACACAGAAAGTCATAATTTATGTTCCTTATCCATAACACCACAAAGAGGAGTTAATGACCCATTCACAAATATTTTAAACAATATAGTTTATCTGGAATAAAACCTATTATTTATTACTAAACAGAACTGTTTTCATTAGAAGGTTATCATTTTTCTATTTTAAGATATCTACCTTAGTTAGATGGAGTTGAGATTATGAGATTTATGTCAATAAACTAAGTTCAATGCTTTGCATTAATTGGTGACAGGTCTACTTATTATATGTCATCTTTTTAAAACCTTTTATTACACTGTGCAGGTAGCATGTATATTATGTCACTTAGGATCTGAATTTACTTGTTGGTTTCATGTTTCTTTAAAGGTGATAAAAATTTGGAAATTAATTAAACTAAAACAATATTTTTTCATAAGTAAGGCATCAATTTTTTAATAAGTGCCTTGTTACTCATTGAAAAGGAAAAGTCTTCAAATCTTGCCTTAAATAAGAATTTTCTAATGATTCTTTCTATCTCTTATAGCCTATAAACAAAACTTAGAGTAGAATAAGCTAAAATAGCTCACAATAATAGATTTAAGATTAAAAAGCCTAGCCATGTTTAGGATGGTTAAGAGGTGCTTGGAGGTAAGCACCTTCCCTTTCAGCCTGCATTTGGGTATTTGGCTTGAGTATAGGCAGTCATAAAAGGGAATGTGTCATGAAAAGAAATGGAAACAAACAAATCACAATACCAAAAGGAAGGAAAAAAATTCCACAAACCACACTTTCACAGTCCTCTATTTATACTAGCACATTCTGGGAAAATCACTCAAAAACCTGTTACTAATCATTTAAACCTTAGGCTGTCGACATTTTTCTGCTTTGCTAGCCAAATAGTCATGTGCAGCAGCCAGAGGGTTAAAGAGCCAGATTTCCTGTCCCATACTGTAGCTTTGTGTGAGCAATATGGAGGACCTCATCATCGCCACAGAGGCTCCTGTTGAACATGAAGGGGTCTATCCAGGCAAAAATATGTGCAGCCTTCTGGGCCAGATTTGCTCCGGAAGGGCTTCTAAGTTGGCTGTGCAGTGAACTAAGCTGTCCAGACCTGCTGTTCCACAAAGGCCAAGACTGTCTCTCTGTGAGCCCAGCTCTCCAAGCCAGCAGGCCATACAAAGCCTGCTTGCTTCACCTGGTCCAGACACCCCACAGAACTACCAAAAAGTCTTTGTGTTATTTCAAAGAAATACAACATGCCGCCTAATTAGATCATTTGGATTTTGGTAGACCAAAGACAAATATTTCAAACTTTCAAATTGAAATGAATTTAAATGGAACAGAACACAGAACTAGATAGTTTCTGGGATTTTGACTGAGGAAGACAAGGAAATTTTCTATTTCATAATTTTAAGAAAAACTCATGGTATATATGAAATAATATATTTTAACTATATAATTGATTGTATCTCCAGTGGTCTAGGATAGTGCTTTACATGTATTATTTGAATGGGATAGTTATGAAGTGCTGATTACATGTACATTTTTTAATAATAAATACATTGGGCAGTTTCAACGTCAAGGGGGTGGGTAAAAAACCCTCTCAGCAAACCAGTTACACATATCACTGAACTTTGCAATTTATAGTATAAAATTATTGATTTTAGTTTTCTCCAGGCCCTGTTCATTTGACCCATTCTCACCCATGTTTAGTTAGCAAAATAAGGACAAAAATACTGAAAGTTGGCAATATTTTATGGATAATAATTATTTTACTTCATAAAAATGAAAATTCAAATTTAACCTGACAAGAAAGCTGCCTTCTCCATCTTTTTCTGTGAAGTTTCTCAATGAGAGTCTGGACTTTGAAAATCTTAGTTTCTGATGAAACAAGATATACCAGAAACCAATAAATACAATCAAGAAAAAAGCTCAAGATTTGATTCACACAGGTTATGGCAAGGACTGTTCTCACCTATACCCATCATGATTCAGTCATTGTAAGAGAAATTTGAAGATAAGCCTTGTAGGTGAAAACCAGTGAAATGTTTGATTTATCTTTGCCATCTGAACATGCTGTCCTGCTTGCCTAGAAATCTGGCTGAACCAGATCACTTGTGCTCTCATGGTCAAAGCTCAGTGGTCAGGAAGAGGTGAAGTTTGATTCTGGATGAATATAAGCCACTGTGGGTCTTTGGAGTCAGACTCAAAAACTTAGATTTCATCATGCCCTTAATTATCAAATGTGTTTCCTGTGAAGAAAGGAGTACTGTGTAAAATGTTTGATAATCTGACAAGGCCATAAGGCTTAATGGAATCGATGATTACACACAGATGGACGATTAGCTCTCGAGGTTTAACGTTAAAAAAAAAAAAAAAGTAACTGTGCTGGATTGCTACTTAATGGAATTACACTGCCCATATGGAAAAGAACTATACCCTAAATATACCCAGAATGATGGAACAGGTGGCAGAATCTGGGCAAGACTGCTTGGAATGCACAAAAGCATTCTGAACTTGTAACTGCCAGAAAGATTCCTGGAGGAAAAAAAAAAAAAAGAGACTCTTTGAAAAAAAACTGTGTTAACTTTTCTCCATTCTAGAAATATGAATTGCAGAAATAATTAGGAAACTCAAACCCAAAGTAAAAAAATTTTTTTTCTAGTGGCTATTTTTTTCATACTCTCCACTGGAAATGTGCATACTACATCTATTTGTAATGTTATGATATATAGGTTATTATTTACCTGCTTCATAAACTCAATGAGGGCAAAGACCATATCTGTCATAATCTCAGCTATATTCTCCAAAACATATAGTTGGGGGAAGGAAATTAAAACTGTTAACTAAAGTAAGGATTGGGCATTATTTCTGGCTTTCATTTTTTTTTTTTAAGTAATGTTTTAATCCCCACTTCCATGGATAAGCAAGAACTGCATATGTAAAAATGATGGCAGGATATGAACACTAGTGAACATTTACATATAAATAAGCAAATGATAAGGTAATGTAATTCCAATTAAGAAACTACTGCTGATAGAAGGTAATTTATTTGTGATTTTTTACTCCAGCTTGGCAGGGTTTTTATTTTAAATATTAATGACCTTTCAAATCATAGTGACTCTTGTTTTTCATGAGCATAGAGGGTTATGGGGACAGAATCAGTAAGGTCTTAGTAATAATAGTTTCATAGGGAAGTGGCATAGAGCATTTTACTTTGTGCCAAGAACTAATTGCTTTATATACATCATTTTATTTAATTCTGAATATGGCCTTTGTGTTATTTTCCTACTGTACAGATGAGGATCTCATATTAAATAAGCTTCCTAAGGTCACAGAGATAGTAGGTGATAAAGTTAGGACTGAAAAAACGAGATTGGTGTTGTTGGAGTCCTTTTACCCTAGTCCTTTTACCTGTTTAACATGATCTCTTTCTGATTTTCTTTGTTACTTCTCTGGTTTTGCCTGAACATTTTTCAGACTCCTTTTTGTGTCTGATGGCTCCCCAAAGCCTTAAGGATCCACACTGTTTTCTAGGGCTCCTGCAGGAGCCTTTATGACTTCTGAAAAGTCATAAAGTTGCATGAGAAAATGGAGCACTGTTCACCCTAAAACAGTTAATTAAAACTTCAATGCTAAATGGTAAAATTAGTATGAAGAAGTTCCACAACATTTTTCTCTTCCATAAGGTTATAAGCTTTCTCTTTTTTCTTTGAAATATTAAACATTAAATTCTTTTAATTTTTTTTTTCTTTCTCTGTTTTGTTGATACCTTAAAAGCATATGCTTGTTATACTCACTGGGTAATTAAGTAAAACTCTAGCCCTGGGTCTAGTGCACAGTTCTTGCTATGGACTGAATGTTCCTGTACCCATCATTCATATGTTGAAACTTTAATTCCAAGCATGATAGTATTTGGGAACAAAGCCTTTGGGAGATAATTAGATCATGAGGGTGGAGACCTCATGCATGGGATTAGTGCCCTCCTGAGAAAAAGGCTGAAACATATGATGATCTCTTTCTCTCGTCTATCTGAAGAAGCTTCAAGAAGGCAGACATCTGAAAACCAGACAGGCACCTACCTCACCAGGTAACAAATTTCCTGTACTTTGGTCTTGTGCTTCCAAGACTCCAGACTTATAAGAAATAGTGTTTGTTGTTCACAACAAACCACCATCTGTGGTATATTTGTTACAGCAGTACAAGTTAAAAGAAAAATGTGAAAAAAAATGAAAAAGAATGGTTTAGTTATCAATCATTACATTTAGTTACATAATTTCAATGACTAATCCTTTATGATTTCTGTTATGACTCTGTTATAAAAATGGGACATTGTTTATCCTAAAATTAATCTTGATTTAATTTCACAGACTAATTTGTTACTGAAAGTATAGATACAGCTTCTTTTAGCTGTTTGATCCTTAGTTTTGCATATGCTTAGGATTCTTATGCATTTTGGTATATTATCAAAATAGTTTTTCCAGACTTTCACCCCTACCATCCAAATTTTATCACTGACAGAAGATAAGATGAATAATGGAAACACTTCCAGCTCTGTGAGAAGTCCTCCTTTCAATTTCAACATTTCATTTTCTGCTAACTAGTTGGGAACCTTGTTCTTGGATTTGTTGTGGGATATTTCTCTCTTAAGAACTTTATACTAATTATATCATAGGATTTAGGAGATAAGTTAAAAATTAAGTGTGTAAAATTTCTTGAAAAAGGAAGAACAGTGTTAAGTGCTGTTGGAAAAATGGGACTATGTGCTTTCCTTTCCCAGGCTCCTATACAATGTAGGTACTCTGTTCTCTCTACCTGAAAAATGAAGTTAATTCTTGTCCAAACAGTTTGTAAAGACTCAAGGGCAAGTTGCCTACCTTTTGGTGGTGCCACAAAAATGTTGGTTTTGATAAGAATAACAGCATACATTTATTATGTTAATGAAAAGCAAGCATTTTAGATAAAAACATTTTTGTATTTTGTTTTTCAGTTGTACTCTTAGCACAGTATTCTTTGTTAAGGTGGGGGATGTTTTCATGGGTAATCAAAATCATTTGTATCAAAGAAATTTAAATTATTATTTACTTATGTGACTATGAGATTTATTCTTTCTCTAGACTTCTTAAATTCATCATCAATAATAATTTTGCTTTTTAAGTTATTATAACTTCAGTTCAATATAAGGTACTTCTTCAATGCCCTAACAGACAGCCTACTACTTTGATGCTGTGAACTAAGGGAGATATGTTGATGGAGACTAATGCTGAATTATGTTTATCCTTTTAGAAATGGATAGTTTTACTTTTAATGAGTAATTAGAATCACTATCAAATATCCCTGAAATATTTAATATTTAATCAAATTAGAAAACTTTATTAAGTTTCCTAATCAGATAAACTCTATTAATTTTCCTATTAATTGTTTCAAAAGTTTTATTTATTCATTTTCGATACAGTAGATTTTTTGCCTAGTAGATATAGTGGTGATTGAAAATTAAATGTTAAATGCTGATCCTATCACAGAGTGAATGCCCCCAAGGTAGGGATTAAGTAAGGCCATCATCATATCATAATATTTAATACAAGGTTAACCAGTAAGGAAAAAAATCTCAGGACTGCTTATGAGGTGAGAGTCAATGCCAAGGGTAGGACTTATGTGAAGGGCAAGGGGGTCGGCAGATATGTCACAAATGCCCAGACAGGGGCAAAGGAAATAAGGTTTGTTCCTCAGGGACCAATAGCCAGATCCCTGCTTAAAGACACATTTTTCACTTTAGAAATTCCAACACATTTTGCTATGTAAAGCATATTTGATGTTTCTATAGAACTAACCATGTTCCTGAAAATGACCCTGATCACTTACTTCTTGGCCAGTCCAACTATATGGGACCATTGTTCCTTTAAAGGACAGATAGTAGGGAAGGAGTGGTGATGATGTCTTTTGGATACACTTCCAAACCAAGAAAGTAGAAGTGAAAGTAAAAACAGTTATTTCCTGGTTTTGTCGAAATAACATCAGAACGGATAGGAAAATAACAGGTTTGGGGTATACACACATGTGCATGCACGTGTACAAATTTGTGTATTCATATATTTAAGAGAATATTTTTGCACTCAGGGAAGAAAGGGTTCAGGAAGTAAGTCAAGGTTCCCTGGCATCTGTGGAATGCTACTACATCATCAGACACGGCTTTCTTCACAGAGCAGAGGGAAGAACATCTGCACCATCAAGGCCACTCAGAATTCAACTTCTGAATATATGCTCTGATGGCTATTGATGATTTTGAACCAATTCTCATGTAGCTTTCATGATATCCTATAAAACACAATGACAACTTAGGTATGAATATGACAGCAGATATTTCCTAAGCCGAATATGACTTTTCCTAACAGACTGTATAATTGCTCCAAACCACAAGCCATTAATGCAACTATATTTGGATGTTTCCTTTCCTAAAAGACAGCAAAGGCTGACCAAAGCAAAACAGTCATGATTATGTTGAAAAGAACCCTAATTGTCAATACTTGTTTTTTCCCCCAACTCTATCTAAATGTTTTCTTATATGGGATAATTTTGTCCCATCTCTCCCTCCCCATCCTTTGCTTTCCTCCCACAATCCCTACACCACTTCAACTATGGATTATTAACCACTCTATGTTTTGATTCTAAATCTTCTAAAAGTGTGTCCTGAAATTGCATATTAATATATGTTTATATGCATATCTGTGTGTTTATACATGTATATATGTTCCATTGTTCACTCACCTGTTTCTTACACACATGCACGCACACACACACACACACACACACACACACACATACACGATACAGAAAAAAGAGAAAAGGATTACTTCATTAAATCATGATTAGCAAATTCATGAAGCCTAAGAATGTCAGATCCAAGGAGGATGGTATAACAAAGTATTTCATATTTTAGTTTCATTAAAAATTCAGCTATCCCTCTCTAGTCAGAAATCTGAATGAAACTTTTTGTTCAGGTATGCTTAGCCCTTTTTCCATAGATGATTCTGACAGATGATTCTTAGCATTCAGGTATCGCTTTAGGTTTAATGAAAATCAGAGTCTATAATAATCATTTTTTAACCCACATAGCAGTCCCTTAGATGGGACTTCCCTTCACCAATAATCAACACATATAACATTTCCATATGCTTTAATTCAAAACTTCTATTTTCCTCATCATGTGGCTCTAATGGAACTGGCATCTCACAACAATCTTCCTGAGTTGTACATACAACACCCATTCATTCTTATCTGAGTGATTTTTCTTAAAACCATGGGTGACATCTGAAATCCATGAATAGAGAGAAGTAAGGCAAAGTCAAGGCTCAATGTTGTCTTATCACCTCTCTAGGGCCTGCTTGTGGGCACATTACTGATTTTATATTAAAATATCCATTTTTCCTTGTTAATTCATTGTCAGAATTCCTTATTACTCCCAAAGCTTCTGGGAACCAGTTGCATTAAGCTTAGCACAAAATTCTTGTACAAATTTTCCCTTGTGCCCATACATGTCCTATTGGGGTCCTAAAGTAGATTGGCATGTGAATAGTGGGCTATTATAGGGAAGATCTTATACAACCTGCTATATCAATATAATGTCACCTAGATGTTGCAATAAGTCTGTATATGAAAGTAGAATAGGATGGTTATTTTAAGGCTCAGGTTATATGCAGGAGGAAGAAGGATGTAAGGTCCTTATGGATAACTTCAAAACCATGACTCAAGCTTGTATGTACTACTTGAGATTTATTTATTTTTATTTCTTAACTGAAAGTTATTCTAGGGTTTATTTGTTTGTTGACTTCTTTTTGTTGGTTAAGCTACTTACTTGGAAGGTTTTTTTTATTGTTGGTTGTTCAAAACATTACATAGTTCTTGATATATCATATTTCACACTTTGATTCAAGTGGGTTATGAACTCCCATTTTTACCCCATATTGGAAGGTTTTTCTTAAAGAATTTTCCTTTGCCAGTTATTGGTTTTTAAACTGTAGTCCTCTGCTTGTGAGTACACTAACCAATATCTCCTACATGCCATGAGATACAAGATTCCTTTTGAATAAATTGTAAAGAAAATATGTTACTATAACAGAGCAAAAGGTATTTGCATCCTAGGCAGTTGAAGAAGTCTGTTCAAGATACAATCTTTAGTAGAGATTGGGTATTAGTGAACTTAATCACTTTTGTGTTTACATTAAATTCTTTAATGATTAAAAACCAAGAAAACAGACATGCACAGCTGACAATTTTAGCCATGCAGTTTTCTCTCAAGATTTATTTCACTATGGTAGCAAGCATCAGCAGGTAATGTACTGTTCTTTAACACCTCTCATAATTGTTACTACAGAAGTATTTATTAGCAAAATTGAAACTGTCACTTCAGATCTCACATGTTATGCATTCTCACGTAGTTCACCTTCTGATGTGAAATTATATATATGTCTGTCTAAATATTCTTCAATATTTACTTATTTAGTTTAAATTTATTGAGTACCTTTCTTCTCCAGTATGTGCTGGAACATGGCATCTGTCTTGTATATAAAGAGATATGTAAATATAGATATAGGTAGAAATTTATTTATAAAAATAAACATAGAAATGAAGATATAAAAACAAATATGATAAGATGATAATACAGTGTATTTAGAGAACATCATGTTTATTTTAAAATGGTTTTATTTTAATACATTTAACTTTTTGATCAACTATGCATTTGTAGGTCTGACAATCAAGTTGCCATAATTTTTAAATATTATGAAAACTCCAAGACAGAAATTATTTAGGTTCTTTAGAATAGTTGAAAATATTTATTAGATTAAATGTTAATATCCTGTTAAACAGTTTCATTTTCAGGAACTCATAAAATTTTTCTACTAACCAAATCCTAAAGAAGATCCAATCATTCATTCACCTTGAAGACAGCTTGTACAATCTGATTTTTTTTCATACTATAGTTTTTATTCTCTAATTTCTGGTAATTGCTCTTATCCCCTTATATAAAATGTTTTTATTTTTATTTTTCTCTAAATAAATTTCATTTGGACAATATGTATGTAAAAATGAAACAAGTACTTTCCTGACAATTAAAATGTTGAAACATTTCTAGATTTCTTTATCAAATTCTCCAGTGTTATTGTCTATATTGTTCTAGTGGCATTCTATGACAAAATGAAAATTTATAAAGGGCCCATCCAAATTCTGCAAAGGGAAGAAAGAGAGACTGACCCTCTTTTGGCATTAAGTTGTTATTCCCCATCCATCTGGAGTAATCCTACCTGTTACTATCTTTTCTGAAAACTCCTGGCTTTTTTGTTATTTAATAAAGCTTCCACAATCACTCAGCATAGCTTATTTGAGAAACTATTAATAGATTTATTCTGAACTCACCAAACAATTTCATGTCCTGTCAGAATTCCATCATCCCTGAACTCATTGAAAATGCAAATTGCAAATTGTTTGCAAAGAAAATATGAGATCCATTTTTAATATGTGCCAAAGTGTTCAGTAAGATGCCATAAAACTGGAAATAAAACATTGATTTTTAAATTCCAGACATTTTTTTCTTGAGTCATTACTAGAGTTAATACATTATAAAAACCACAGTGGTAAGTAGGATAGTCCTAACTCTCAAAGGTGAAGATAACTTCAAAATGATCGCCTGAGATGTATTTGTAAAGGCTGTCTTTAAAATCCTGAAGGCATAAAATGGTAGAGAAATTTTTTCAAGGGGAACAGAGAGCTGATGAGGTAAGGATAGAATGGCAATTAAAGAAAGCTTTAAGATGTGGATGACATTTGGAGAATATTTCAGGCAATATTTCAGAAATCAAATGAGCAATAAGATTCAGAAAGTGCAAGTGACTAATAAATATTTACAGATTTAAATGGTCCTAGTGATTGTCAGATCTATTTTTTTTTTTTTTTTTTGGCAATGGGTTGAATTTCCACATTATAAACTATGGATTTTTTGAGTGTTGAATGTATTTTTATCACCTTTTTATAACTTATTTCCCACAGATAAAGTAGATGTTTCCATATTCACCCATCTGCTAATCAGGGATCATTTTGAAATTAAGTGTAAGGAAAAAGATAAAAGGCCATGAAGCTGTGTTACATCTTGAAGTGCATTAAAATATAAAAACAAAAAATAAGAACACACTCCAAATGACTCATTTGTTTTTCAGTATTCCATCGCTTAGTGAAAATAACTGGCAGTATAATAATGTAACAGTGTCATCCTGGTGGAACATAGGGTTCCTGGATTAACACAAGTCTATCTCCTTCAACATCGCCATTAAAATGACTTATTTGTTTCTGATTAATGAGGACCTGATTTCTTCCTTCTTGGCATGGTGTCTTTCCTCCTGTTCAGTCTATCTGGACAGGCTACATGTGCGTGGGCATGCACCAGTTTGTGAGATTCTGGAACTCAGTGACTTTGCAACAGTGATAAACCTAACTTCTGGTAACTGAATTTGTGTTCCAAAGTGCCACAAACCACACGGTAAGATGCCACAAAAAGGAGCAGTAACTAGGTCAGCTTTTTGGCAGTGTTTATGGATCAGTAGCTTCAATACTTTCTTGCCAGTGATTAAATAGAGCTGAGAAATTTTTTTTTTTCCTTTATCTTTGTTTAGCAGAATAGAAAAGCTCAGATTAACGGATGGGGAATGGAGAGGAAAAAGGGAACCTCTTTGCAGAATAGAAGTTAAATTGCCAGTGATCTAGAGTCCAATCACATATGAAAACATAGTACTTTGCATAGGAGTGCACTTTTTGGGTGTAGTCAGAATGGGTGCTGTAGGTGGGTTTCTGTTGGGAGGGGATAGACGTGATCTTCCCTGGCTTTCCCACAGTCCTGTCATACTATGTGGCTTCTGGCTGTCCACAAAGTCTCCAGAACAGTGCCATTTCTCTAGCACTTTTCATTAGATCATCATTAGGTAATTGGTAAGACAATGGCTATTTTAAGATAATGGAGAAATGCTCTAGACTTTGTTGCATAACATGAAGCTTAAGCAGAGGCCAAGTGTTTACTGTTCAGAGAGTTCTCCATCTTCAGAGCATGATTAACAGTTCAGTATAGTATTCACCAAGTACAAGTGCCATTGCCCTGTGCAAAGGCGAACTCAGCTTTCTAGTCCTGAAGGTACTCTTTCCAGTGAGTTCAATGGTTAAACAATGGATATAAAAGAAGACAAAAAGCTAAGATGGAACTGAAGAGCAAACATTTGGGAGAAAGCCTTGAGGAATGTAATAGACGTGTTTTGTAAAACGCCAGAATCATTACCTTTCTCGATGTTTAGAAAAGAAATTGTCTTAAAATGCAGTATCTCTTTTTCCCCTCCATCCTAGTAAATCCAGTCAACAGGATTTAGCTTTGGGAAGAAGCCCAGAAGGTTTAAAATTCTGCAAGAAAATAAAGTATATTTTTAGAATTATGGTAACAGCTGCTAAGAAATGTATTTCTATTTTGTAGTTAGACTGAGCTGCCTAACATAAATGTGTGGTAGAGAATGATAACAGAGATAAGGCAAGTGGAGAGAATCATAGCAAAATGAACACTGCCTTTGGTTGTTGAAGAAAAAAAATGATACTAAAGATGGCATTTTATCAAAATGAAACTATAAATTGTACGTCTAAGAGCTATAATTAGATATATACCCTCTCCACCCTGCTTCTCCTACCTCCTTCTATGTTTTACCTATTTTTAAATCTTTCCTAATGGAATCTTAGGGAGCATTAGCATAATAATATAGATCTTATTAAAAATCACTTTATGATGTCTCCAAATACACTACCACCTGTCAAATAATCTATCAAAAATTAAATAGCTTAAAGATGTTTAAATTTAAAAATAATTTAAAGATGTTTAAATAAAGCTCCCATTGATTTAACAAATGAATTCTTTTTCAAATGACTAAATGAACTCATCATTGTTTATTTTCTTATGTGCAATTTTTGTTTTTAGGTTTATTAGTAAAGCATAGTCAAGAACAAGTAGAAACAAATATGCGTTGCAATCTTATATATTGAAATGGTTATTATATTCTAGTTTCTGTTTTGCTTGTGACTGGGTTTGTTGAAAAACACTGGCATCACATGTTTGGGAAGTGATTATCAACTCTAGAGCATTATGTATGTTTGTGTTATGTTTCTAAGTCTTGCGCTTATTTTACCACCCCTGGAATTAATGGCAGGGGCCTTTTCTTCAAACACAAGCATACATATGCTTTTCCTTTCAATCAATTCCTCACTGAGAAATAGATTGGGGTTGATACTAAAATGGCATATCATTTGCAACCTGGGGATTGCTATAGAAATTTTATTTATTCTCTTGCTCTTGGTTTAGTGCAGTTAATTAGATTAATAATACATTGTTGTCTTGATTAATAACAACCACTAAATGAATATTAGGAAAACTCAGTGTTTTACAGTTCAGTTTTCTTAGTAATTATTCTGTGGTCTAGAATAACACATTTTACTTAGACCGTAATTTTACTTTTCTGGATTTTCTTGGAAATAATGTTCTGTGGTTTTGTTGATTGTCTATGTACACACAATGAAGCCGGCACATCGTATTTTTCTGATTTTTATCCTAGAAAATGGAACTCATTACCACCATCAACCATCACTCCTACTCTTCTTTTCAATACCTCAAATTCATGTGCTGATTCTTTATTCTTTCCTCTGTCATTGTGTACTTCTGAATAACTAATTGTTTTTTCTTTCTTTCTCCAAATTCCTTTTTTTCACTTCAATGTACTTCAGAGGATTGGGAAAGGCATTTCACAGAGAGGCCAAAAGAATGTCTGCAATCTGTTTAATAAACAGCCTTCCATTAGCCCCGACAATACAATCTATTCTATATTTCATAATATTATTATCTTTCTCCCCTATTGGCAATCTGAAAAAAATTAAAATAGTATTGCTCACATTTGACTATAAAACATGCCATGGAACCACTTTGGAAAGAAAAATCAATTTGGTATCCTGGAAAAAGATGATTATAGTAAACCTTTCCCCTCCTTTACTGCTGCGATCATGCCTTACTCCTTATATCCATAGTATCTGTTACAAGGACTAACACATCCAGAGTTAGACAATTATCTATTGCGCTACATTTAATTTAATTTACATTTATATTTTGAGTATAAGTCGAACATTTTTGAGTCTACTTTTGCCAATCAATACTGTTTACTGAATTCCAAAACATTTTATCCTTCAATTAGCTATATTCCATTAAAGAGAACACAAAATATAGAATAAAAGATGGTTAACTAATAATCAACAATGGTTCTTTATAACCAAAATATTAGCAATTATTTATTGAGTATTTTTATATATCCAAGACTTTCATAAGTATTTTTCATATATTTCCTTATTTTATACTCAAAATAAAAGCATAAGTCAGATATAGTATTATCTCTTTTACAGAAGAGGAAATCCAAGCACAAAAAAGACAAGTTACTTGCCCAAGATCATATAGCAAGTAAGTATAAGTTGGAATTTGAGTCAATGAAATCTAAATTGAGAGTAATCAATGAAAACTATATTTTCAGGTTTACATGATAAATTTTATTTTTACATTAGATAATAACATGTATTTATAATCCCAAAAAGGGCCCCACAATTTAATTTAAGCTTTTTGTTGATGTACTATTTTGACTGTCATAATTTTCACAAGAGAAAATTGGAATGTAGAAAAATAATAACATACTCACATGCACAAAATATCTATTTTCAGAGGTAATGCTTTATGAATGACATAAGGAAAAGATGACAGGAAAAGAATATCCATCATGATCAAAAGATTGAAACCTCAAAATTTGGAACTCAGACTTATTTGGAAGAATTGATTTAAAAAGTGGTCACAATTCTTCCTCTCCCCGAATCTGAGTTATTTGTAAAATAATTTTGCCATCCCTTTCATCAAGGGGTTTCTTGAATCAAGTCTGGTGTCACTGTACTGTAGTGGAATTGATGTGCCAGTTCTAGGCATTATTTTCAAGAGACTTTCCATGATTCCACTCTGTGACATACAGCCCTGGCTTGAGTATTTGTGTATTAACATCAATGAGGCCCAGTAGCCCTATCTCTGCACTCAACAACCAGCAAAATCCCAGCAGAGCCACCCAGCTAGCCTGTCAGCTGATCATAAATGCATGAGCAAGTCTACTCAAGATCAACCAGTTCAGATGAACATAAAAGTGCATCTGATCCAAAAATTTGTAGAAAATCATGAATTTTTATTGTTTTAAACATCCAAGTTTTGGAGTGTTTTGTTATGCAGTAATAGATAATTATACAGCACCTATTACAATTACTGAGATATTAATAGTGATACTTTAATGTGAAAATGTGCTTGGTATGACTTCATCTCATGCATTTTAAACTGTTACAACTTTCCTAAAAAGCATCAAAACAAAAAGAAAGTTTGCTTTTGTGACAATTTTCAGCTTGCTGTCTATGGTAGTGGCATTGCCCATAATGATTTGTCATGCCATTTTATTTTTAAAGCTCAAAATTAATTACAAACATGAAACAAATCATGGTGTTAAGACATACATTAAAGACAAATTACAATCTCAAAATAGGTAATTTACAGCTTGGAAAGTTAATTGATTAAACCCAAAGTACATAAAAATAATTGGAAAAATTGAGGAGTGAACAAACCAGTAACAATGTTACCCAACTAAATAGAAAATAATGTATAATGAGCAAAAACCACAGCCAAAATATCAATAGTCATAATTAAACCATAAAACCCTAAGTGAATATAGGTTGAAATAAATATTTAGAGAGTGTTTGTATATTACAGTAATGGACAGAAATCAGGTCCTACTTTTTCTACAAACCAAAAGTATAAATTATAACACTGGCATCAAAATCAGATGAGATCAATCAGGTACATTCAGGGTGGTATGGTCATAGACCATTGGCATCAAAATGAGGCAGAACTTTTAAAGAAACAAAAGATATACAAAAGATACTATATGTTAAAGAAGCTGCCAACAAGTAATTTAATATGAGCTCCATCAATTACTATTAATATCTTATTCATTTCATATTCATTAACATTTACTTTTATGAAATCTATATGTATAAAATTTATTCAAGAGATTATTGATAATCTCAAAATAATAAGATAAATAAGGTAAATAATAATATAGAATTTTATCCAAATAAAAATCTATTCTAAGTCTTATATTTTTAATGCATATTTTAAGAATGGGGAAGATTTGGATTTAATATTTGTCCAAATATTACAAGACATTAAATATGTATGAAGGTCAAAGTACGTTTCAATCATTGTCTACCTGTGAAAGCTTTCAAGTGGCCAAATTTCCATTATATTGTTGTATATAAAATTTGTCACATACATCCTCACAGAGAAGTTTAACACAAAAAGAACATTTTCAGCATTATACTTTGTGAAACAACCTTCAATTTTGTTTAAATTCAACATCATGGAATTGGAATAGACTGCATTTTCATTCAGTTTGGCACTAAAAGCTTCTATGGGCTCAACTTATTACCAAATAATTAAATACTTCATCCCTGGATCACCCTTAGGCAAGGTTTAGGTTTTCAGTAATTCATCCATGTCTTCATTTGGCTTCTCCTCAAAGGAGACCCTAAGACCAGAACTTAATTCAGGTAGGTTACTTGGGATTGGTGTAGGAAGTAAAAGCCATGAACTAGGGAAATGATCATGAAAGGTGGTGGGTAACAATACATACATGCCAAAGCAATTTTCAACAGTTTTGGCAGCTAAAACCCAAACCAGGACCCTTGGGAACCTTGTTAAAAAACATGGGAGTTAAAAAATTATAAAGAGAGCAATAAAATCCCATAGACTCCCTGACTCTTAATGCTTATAGAAAAACTTGATGAAATCTAAATAAAATAATATTTGAAGTCATATAAGAATATAAAAGGAGTGATTGACCTAGGCAATAGGGCTGAGAATGAATACAAACATGCTAATACATTCTTTATGTGTTCATGTATCGATTCATTTAGTCTAAGGCTGATTATACCTAAAGTCTTTGGTAATAAATTTATTCTTGAATGTTAAACCCATAAATAATTATTTTACTTTCCTGAAATATATAATAATATGATTTCTAAGCTCATCCCATCATTCAGATACTGTTTAGTGAGTACCTTTTTGGCTGTGAGATATTATTAAGAACTCTGTTATGCTGAGTGCAGTGGTGCATGCCCGTAATCTCAGCGACTCAGCAACTTAGTGAGACCCTGGCTCAAAATTAAAAATAAAAAGGGCTGAGGATGTTACTCAGTGGTTAAGTGCCCTGGGTTTAATTCCCAGAACCATACCAAAAAAAAAAAAAAAAACAACCACAACAAAAATTCTGCTATGAAGGCAATTCAAGGGAGAAAGGAGTCGACAAAACTCTTCAAACTTGACCTTACATTAACAGACATCAATTCAAAATGGATCATAGTTCAAAGTGTAAAACTGAAAATAAGTTTATATTAGTGGAACTCATCAAGAGTGAACACAACTGCCTGTCAGAAGACAATTTCAGGAAAATGAAAAGGTAAGCCATAAACTGAAAGAAAACATTTGCAAAGCTTATATCCGATAAATGACATATTTCTGAAGTATTAAAAAGAACTGTTAACTCAAAACTGGGAAAACAAACAGCCCAATAAAAATGGGCAAAGAAATTTAAATAGACAGTATATTAAAGAAAATATAAGGATGCAAAATGAGAACATGTAAAGGTGTTGAACGTGATTAATCAATAAAACAATGAAAAATTAAAACAACAATAGGTTACAGATACATACCTATCAGAGTGGCTAAAATTAAGACTTGAGGAAGGTACAGAGAAACAAGGACTTTTATACTCTGCTGACTAGGATGCAAATGGTGACACTACTTAGAAAAGGAGTTTTGAAGTTTATTAAATAGTTAAAAATATAACCAACATATAATCCAACCATTCCACTTCTACATATTTTCCACAAGAGAACAGAAAGCATACATCCATGGAAAGATGTGAGCAAGAATAGTCATGCTAATTTTATTGGTAAAATAACATGTTATTTTGTGAATTGGATTTCTAAATGTGTCAGCAAAAGATAAGGCCTGGATGCCTAGTTTTTTCAGAGAAAATGGTTAGAATAAATTGATTGGGAATACCTCAGTGAAAATAATCTGATTTCTACAAAAGAATTTAGGTGATTTATTTTTTAAATGTATTTTTAATGGACAAATAACAATTATATACATTACTTGGGTGCAAATGTGTTGTTTCGATATATCTATCATATCTCATATCTATTGATAAGTGAATGGATAGACAAACTGGTATTTACATATGTTGGAATATTATTCAATAATATGGAGTAAATGATTATTCCACAAAACATGGATAAATCTCAAAATAATTATGCTAATTGAAAGAATTCAGACAAGAGTCGAGTGTCCTTTGTGTGTGTCTATTTATTACAAGTCTGAAATAGGAAGTTGCTGTGTAGTGGTAAATTTTACATCAGTGGCTTTCTGGTGAAGGAGAGCAAGCAGGAGGGAAAGGGGTAATGATTTGAAAGAGACACTAGGTAAAGTTAGAGGGTGATGCATATATTTCTTATCTTGAATGCAGTGGTTGCTTCATAGGTGCAAATGTTTGTCAAAATTTATTAAATTGTGCATTTTAAATGTGAACAATTTATTTACCTCAATAAAGCTGTTAAAAATAGAAAAAGAGAACTCTGTTCTGGTCTAGGTTGTATCAAACATATATGAAAATTAGCAGCCTTACTTAATCATAAGAATATTGATTACCCAAGCTGAGACAATTTGGATGTGACTGAATCTGTCTGCAGGCAAGAAGATGCACATCCTAAGTGGAGAATACCAAACCATGCAGTTAAAAGAATGTTAGGAAACAAACAGATGGGAATAGTGGGAACATGAGGTTAAGAAAATAATTCTATAAAATGGGCCCACTGTGATAACTGCAGGAGAAATGCAGGTCCAAAATAATGTTGATAAGAGAAACCTAAGTTACCCTAGAAGGGGAGACTTTTGTGACCAGATCCTGAATCTCTGGAGGTAAGGAGAGTTCCTCCTAACCATAAAACCTGTAAGAATGTATGGTCAAGAATCCAATTAGAAGGGGTCAGCCTGGACCAAGGTGACCTAGAGTCTCCGTGTTAGTGGGTACTTAAAAGTGTGATGTCATCTTGTTGTCAGTCAAAAATCAAGAGGTGGACCTGGGCTAGACTCTCTGGAAACTTCTCTGGGATCTCCAATAAAACTGGAGTACAGGAGAGGCACATTGTCCCTCTCCTCTCTAAGAGGACCACTCTCTCCCATACAAGGGTCTCCTTTCCTTTTTCCTATCCTTTCAATGAAATTCATACCTGTTACTTTGAGTGACATGTCTGAGATCTTTCTGACTCATCACAAGAAGCAGGGTTTGAAGAGGGGTTCTTTGTGCTGCCTTAGTTTCTTGGCTCTGTAACAAGAGCATCACACAGAGAAGACAGTCTGTGGACTGAAACTGATGGGATTAGATGAATTGTCCCAGGGCAGAACCATCCAGCACAGTTAGGTGGAATTGGCTTTCTCCTGCCTTTTAGCATTCTTCTCTGTGTCATCTTTGGCTGCTACCTCCTGTCCTATGTTACTGCCATCAAAATGGTACATATTTCTATTTCAAGTAAATGATTGTGTTTTTTCCAATGTACAAAGGAATGTATGGCAACATAAAGATTTCTGAATGTGCAGATAATGACTTCTTTGTTTTAGAATGTGAAGTAGGATTTAGTGAGTAAATGTGTAAATGTTCGGGAACTTTATCTCTGAGATGATTCTAAACACCACATTTGATGGCTCAGCTGTCAAGTCAGATGCATCATATCCTTCTTTCCAAAATCAGTAAGTTAAACCTATTTCAGTGATTTACTGAAACACTGTGGTCAGTAGTCACCTCTGAAGAGAGTGTTCATTTAACATAGGACTGTAAAATTTTAAAACCAATCTATGCTTCTTTCTGACATACAGCTTCAACCCTCGTTTCTCTTTTGACTAAGGTTCTTTCTTCAATTTAATCCTCCTTCAGTCTCTTTTAGACAGAGTGCTATACCACATTTTGCTGTTAAATCATGAAACATGATAGAATCTCTACCCTTTTTCAAGAGTCATTGTCAAATTATACCCTCCAATAGGTAATATACCGCTTCAGTCAGTAATTTCAACTATTTGTATGCATTTCAGGTTTGCCAATTACCCTTCCAAGCTGTAAATTGCCTATTTTGAGAGCATAATTTGATTTTTAATGTTTGTCTTAACAGCCTGATTTGTTTTGTCTTTTGATTTGTTTCACATTTTAGTAATTAATTTTAAGCTGACAATGTCTCTCCTAAAAGGAAGGTGGGGATTGCAGACCTTTTAGAGCTACAGCAGTTTGATACTGATATAATTTTCTAGTTATCTAGTGCCATAAAAAACTCCCTTTTCTCTTCTTTGGAAAGGAGTCACCACTTCTTTTCCGGGAAATATGCTAGCTTGAATTTCAAATACACATTGCATAACCCACACCCAAAGTTTAAATACACATGAATAAGCAAAATTGGCACTAAGAAATATATTCAAAACAGAAGTGATATTTTTCAAAGCATCAGTCTGAAAATAAAGACAAAAATGTGTTTTGGGGTTATGTAAATGTATTTGTCCTCAGATGTCCTCTGATACTCATTCTGCTTCTTTACCCTTCTGACAAAAACTGTATGGAGAAAACATATCACTCTCAGACATACCCTGCAAAAGCTTCTGTTGCACTTACTTGGGAAACACAAACACTGCTGATATATCTGTGAGGTTTTTTTCATGTTCTAAGGACATTTTGATTTGGTTTTGTGGGCTCCAACAAGTCTTTCCTCTTGTACAATTTTGAGAAAGAGCAGAGAAATACAGAAAAGTGAACAAAAAGTAAGAAGTGCAAAAGCCTAAGAAGGAAATAGTAGTTGACATAAATGGGTGAAAATTTAGAGAGTAAATTTTTCTGTGTTTTGTGAAACATTTGGGGGAAGCTCCTCAAACGTTTACTAATACCCTAATGAAACCAAATTGCCACATTTTAGAAAAGTTTGATTTTTTCTCTATTTTTATCAGAACATAGAGTATCCAATATCTTATAACTTGCTGGGAAAAGTAGCTTTAAGTTAGAGGGGTTTTGATTGTTTGCTTTTAGGCAAAAATGTTAATTTAACATGAATAATACATGCAAGAAAGATAGAATTTCATCCTGCTTGCAATCTAGAAAAATAACATAAATCATAAAAAAGAGAATGATGTCTGAATGTGTTGAATCTTTCCAAAGTAGGAACACTTTTTATATTTCAAGTGTTATTTTGGAATATTAAAAAAATTCAGATAAAAGAGCAAATAAATTGATCAGTCTAAAACACATGTGTTTTTTTGGAATTATTTGTTGGGCACTTAACACTTTACTTCCATTTACCAAATTTGAAAATTACCAAGAAAAATACTGGTGTTTGGAGATTTAAAAGTGAAGCTGAGATCTTTTACAGGTCAGCCTTTTTTCTAACTATTTTGAGACAATTATAAATTTTTACAGTAAAATAATTTGGAGAAATCTTATATACCCTTTCCCATGTTTTTCCACAAAGGTTATATTTTGAAAAACTATTATACGATATCACAACCAAGATTTTGATATTGAATATGGTCAAGATATGAAACTGTCTGTCATCACAAGAATTATTCATGCTACTCTTTAATACTACAATCATTTCTCTTCCACTTTTCCCCCCTTGGTAATTCCTGGTAACCACTAATCTGTTCTCCATTTTTATAATTTTATCATTTCAAGAACACTATGTAAATAGAATAATAATGTATGTAAACTTTTTGGACTGGTTTCTTTTTCCACTATGCATGTTGTTATCCATGTTATCAACAGTATGTTCTTTTTCCTTGCCGTGTAGTATGATATGGTATGGATGTGCCATATTTATTTAACAGTATTTTAAGGACATCTAGGTTATTCTGGTTTTTTGCTCTTATGAATAGCTAATATGAAGATCTATTATACTAAAAAGATTTTTATGTGACTCTAAGTTTACCTTTTTATGCAATAATGCAATAAATGCCTACTAACACAATTGCTGGTGGCCTGTTCTCCTCTTTTCCCTTCCCTTTCTTCTTCTTTACTGGAGGTTGAACCCAGTAGGATATGCCCTCAGTCCTTTTTCAATTTTTAATCTTGCTAAGTTACTTAGAGCCTCACTAAGTTGCTGAGACTGGCCTCCAGTTTGTGATTCTCCTGCCTCAGTCTCTCGAGTTGTTGAAATTACATGTGTGTGCAACCATGCCCAGCCCAGTTGCTGACTTTTAGGTAATTACATGTTTAGTTTGTAAAGAAACTACATAATGTTTTGAGGGAAGTTCCAATCTATTCTTTGGCTTGCTTTCTGAATGGATTTTTCATTTACTTTTGAGTTTTTAAAGTTCTTTAAATGAAGTAGATATAGTATATGCACTAGTTCTTTGTGAGATTTGTGGTTTGCAAATATTTCCCCCAGTCTTCAGCTTGGATTTTCATCTCTTAATTATTTCACAGAGCAAAATTTTATAATTTCAAAAAAGTTCAACTTATCTGTTTCCTTTTAAGAATCTTGATTTTAGTCAAATCCAAGAACTTTGTACATAGCTCCAGATCCCAAAAAAATTTCTATTGCTTTTCTACATTTTTTATAGCTTTATATTTCTCATTTAAATCTATGATCTATTTTGAATTAATTTGTCAATTTAAGTATAAGGTTTAGATTGAAGTCAATTTTTTTCTGCCAAAGAATTTTCAATTGTTCCAATACTATTTCTTGATACTCTAGCTTTTTTCCATTGCATTTCTTTTGCATTTTTATCAAAAATCTATATCTGTGATTTTGTTCATCAGCCTTGTGAAAGATTCAGCATACAAACCCTTTACAGATTTTATTAGACTTACATAATTTTCTATCCATATGACAAAATGCCTGAGATAACAGAGAAAGAGGAAAGATTACTTTGGCTCATGGTTTCAGAGGTTTCAGCACATGGTTACTTGTCTCCATTATTTATGGCCCTGTGGTGAGGCAGAATATCACCACAGAAAGCATGTGACACAGAAAGTTACTTGCCTCATGACAGCATCAAAACAAAGAGAGATCAAGAGAAGGAGCAAGGGACAAAATACAACTTCTGTGGGCATGTCCCTAACTACCTACTTCCACCAGATAGACTCTAACTCCTAGAGTTTCCACCACTTCCCAACAGCCCATTATTAATCCACAAATGGATTAATCCAAAGATGAGGCCAAAGCCCTCATGATCCAATTGCCTTCCAAATGCCCCACCACTGAACATTGCTGCCTTGAGGACCAAGGCTTCAACACAAAAGTTTAGGGGGACTTTTCAGATCCAAATGGTAACATGCACCTATTTCACTTTCTAAGCAATTATAAATTAAACTTTATTTTAAATTTTGATGTGTTTGTGTTTATTGAAAACAGAAATTCAATTTCTTTTTGTTCTAGTTTTGTCTCTACAATCTCGCTGAACTCATTTATTAATATTAGGACCTTTAGAAAATTTTTATTAGTTACAGCATAATAGTTATACATAGTAGTGGGATTCATTTCGACAAAATCATACAAGCATGGAATATAATTTGTTCCATTTAGTCTCCAGTACTTCCTCTTTTTCTTCCCTTCTCCCTCTCTCTCTGTCCTTTCCTCTATTTTACGGGTCTTTATTTGTGTGTGTGTGTGTGTGTGTGTGTGTGTGTGTGTGTGTTTCTCATTGGTAATTTATAGATATACATAAAGGTGGAATTCACAGTGGTTCATTCAAATATGTACATGGCATAATTTTGTCAGTTTCATTCCATAGTTCCTCCTTTTTCCCCATCCCTCCTCCTTCTCCCTCAATTCCCTTTTTCTACTCCACTGATTTCCTTTCTATTTTCATGGGGTCTTCCCTTCTCCCTCTTATTTCTCTTTAGTTTCCTAATATGAAAGAATACATTTGACTCTTGACTTTCTGAGTCTAGCTTATTTCATTCAGCATGATATTCTCCAGTTATATCTATTTACCAGCAAATGACATGATTTCATTTTAAGACTGGGTAAAACTCCATTGTATATATACACCATATTTTCTTGATCCATTCATCTATTGACAGGCACCTGGGCTGGTTCTATAACTTGACTCGTGTGTATTGTACTGCTATAAACATTAATGTGTCTATATAACTATAGTATGCTGATTTTAGTTCTTTTGGATAAATACCAAGGAGTGGCATAGCTAGGCTACCTGGTGGCTTCATTTCTAGTCTTTTGAGGAATCTCTATACTGTTTTTCAAAGTACTTGTACTAATATGCAGTCATACCAACAATATAAAAGTATACATTTCCCCTTACATCTTCACCCGCTTTTATTATTATTTGTATTCTTGATGATTGCCATTCTTACTGGAGATGAAATCACAATGTAGTTTTGACTTACATTTCCCAGATTGTTAGGGATATGGGGCATTTTTTCATGTATCAATTAGCCATTTGTATTTTTTCTTTGAAGAAATGCCTTTTTAGTTTTTTTAATTTATTTTTTACCCATTTATTGCTTATGTCATTGATTTCTTTTTAGTTCTAATATTCTTTAGATTAATCCTCTATCAGAGAGGTAGCTGGAAAAGATGTTTCTCACATTCTGTAGTCTCGTCATGTTCCTATTTCCTTTGCTGTGCAGAAAGTTTTTCAACTAATGCTAACCTTCTTATTGATTCTTGCTTTTATTTCTGTAGCATTAGGATATTGAAATCTCTGGGACCTATGAAAGCAGTTCTAAGAGGAAAGTTCATTGCATGGAGTTCATTCCTTAAAAGAAGAAAAAGTCAACAAATAAATGACCTCACATTACATCTCAAAGCCATAGAAAAAAGAAGAAGACATCAACAGCAAAAGCAGTAGAAGACAAGAAATAATTAAAATTAGAGCTGAAATCAATGAAATCAAAACAAAAAAAATTGACAAAACAAAAAGTTGGTTCTTTGAAAAAATAAAATTACCAGACCCTTAGCTATGCTAATGAAGAGAAGAAGAGCGAAAACTATCACAACAGACACTATAGAAATATAGAGGATAATTAGAAATTATTTCGAAAACTTATACTCCAATAAAATAGAAGATATTGAAGGCATGGACAAATTTCTTAAGTCATACGATTTTTCCAGATTGAATCAGGAAGATATACACAATTCAAAGAGTCCAATATCAAGTGATGAAATAGAAGATGCCATCAAAAGCTTACCAAGAAAAGTCCTAGACCAGATGGATACACATCCGAGTTCTACAAGACCTTTAAAGAATAACTAATACCAATACTCTTCAATTTATTTCAAGTAATAGAAAAAGAGGAAGTATTTGTTAAGAAAGTTGGTATCTGCACCAAATGTTGAAGTGTTGAGCCTATATTTTCTTTAAACAGATGCAAAATTTCTGGATATGGATATCCAGTTTTCCTATCCCTACCTGTTTTAAAAAAAGCTGTTTTTTCTCCAGTGTATGTTTTAGGCAACTTTGTTAAATATCAAACGACAGTAACTGTGTCTCCCATCCTATTCCATTGGTCTTCATGTCTGTTTTGATGCCAATTCCATGCTGTTTTTATTATTTTTTAATTTTATTTATTCTAATCTGTTGTTTGTGACAGCAAAACTCAAAAATCTTAACACCAAAAGAAAAAACAACAAATAACCCAATCAACAAATGGGCCAAGCAACTGAACAGACATTTCAGAAGATGATATACAGTCAATCAACAAATATATGAAAAAATGTTCAACACCTCTAGCAAACAGAGAAATGCAAATCGAAACTACTCTAAGATTTTATCTTACTCCAGTCTGAACGCCAGCTGTTAAAATAGAAACAACAATAATGTTGATGAGGATGTAGGGAAAAAGGCACACCCATACATTGCTGGTGGGATTCTAAATTGGTGCAGCCAATATGGAAAGCAGTATGGAGATTCCTTGGAAAACTGGGAATGGAACCACCATTTGACCCAGCTATCCCACTCCTCAATTTATACCCACAGGGCTTAAAAACAGCCTACTACAGAGACACAGCCTCATCAATGTTTATAGCAGCACAATTCACAATAGCTAAATTGTGAAACCAACCTAGGTGCTCTTTAGTATATGAATGAATAACGAAAATGTGGTGTATATACACAATGGAATAAAAGAAAATAAAATCATGGCATTTGCAGGTAAATGGAGAAACTGGGGGATATAATGCTAAGTGAAGTAAGCCAATTCTGAAAAAACCAAATGCTAAATGTTTTCTGGTTATAAGGATGCTGATTTATAATGGGGATGAAGGGTGGAGCATGGGAGGAATAGATGAACTTTAGATAGGACAAAGGGAAAGGAGGGGAATGGAGGGGGTATGGGGGTATGAAGAAATGAATGGTGTGACTCTACTTTGTGTACAACCAGAGACATGAAAAATTGTGATCTATATGTGTAATATGAATTGAATTGCATTCTGCTGTCATATATAACAAATTAAAATAAATAAAATAAAAAATAAGAATTAAAAAATAAAATAAAGAGTCAATAAATTGAATGGATTCAAACTGTTTTTATTATTACAGCTCTTCACTAGAATTTGAGATCAGGTGTTGTGAAGACTCCAGTATATCAATCTTCTTACTCAGTATTGTTAGGTCTAATATGAGTCTTTTATTTTTCCAAATATAATTCTAGGACTTGGTATTTTCTACAAAACCCATCACGTATCTGCTAATAAAAACAGTTTTATTTCTTCTTCACAATCTCTATTATTTATTATCTCCTACCCCTGCCCAAATCCTTTATGACTGCACTGGCTAGAATTTCCATATGTTGAATAAGAGAAATGAGAGTGGATATTCTTCACTTGGTACCAGTATTTTTATTTATTTATTTATTTTTTTTATTGTTGGTTGTTCAAAACATTACATAGTTCTTGATATATCATATTTCACACTTTGATTCAAGTGGGATATGAACTCCCATTTTTACCCCGTATACAGATTGCAGAATCACATCAGTTGCACATCCATTGATTTACATATTGCCATACTAGTGTCTGTTGTATTCTGCTGCCTTTCCTATGCTCTACTATCCCCCCTCCCCCCTCCCCTCCCCTCTTCTCTCTATACCCCCTCTACTTTAATTTATTTCTCCCCCTTATATTTTTCCCCCTTTCCCCTCACTTCCTCTTGTATGTAATTTTGTATACCCCTGAGGGTCTCCTTCCATTTACATGCAATTTCCCTTCTCTCTCCTTTTCCCTCCCACCTCTCATCCCTGTTTAATGTTAATCTTCTTCTCATGCTCTTCGTCCCTACTCTGTTCTTAATTACTCTCCTTATATCAAAGAAGACATTTGGCATTTGTTTTTAAGGGATTGGCTAGCTTCACTTAGCATAATCTGCTCTAATGCTATCCATTTCCCTCCAAATTCTATGATTTTGTCATTTTTTAATGCAGAGTAATACTCCATTGTGTATAAATGCCACATTTTTTTTATCTATTCGTCTATTGAAGGGCATCTAGGTTGGTTCCACAGTCTTGCTATTGTGAATTGTGCTGCTATGAACATGGATGTAGCAGTGTCCCTATAGTGTGCTCTTTTTAGGTCTTTAGGGAATAGACAGAGTAGGGGAATAGCTGGGTCAAATGGTGGTTCCATTCCGAGCAAGCAGTATGGAGATTTCATCCATCTATTTATTTATCTATCTATCATCTATATATTTATTTATTTAATTTTTGGTGTTGGGGACTGAACCAAGGGCACTTAACCATTGAGCTACACCCTCAGATCTTTTTTGGCTTTTATTTGGAAACAGAGTCTGGGTAAATTGCTTAGAGCCTTGCTAAATTGCTGAGGCTGTGTTCAAATTGGGAGCCTTCTGAGTCGATGGGATTACAGGTATGCAGCACCACATCCAGCTAATCTTTAGACAAAATAGATAAGTTCTTTTTGTTTTTGGAGCTGTATCTTTGTCTTCTCCAATTAATTTCTCTTGGTGCTGGTTACTACAGGTCCAAGCCTGGAACATGTGAGACATAAAACAAAAACACAGAAATCACTAAACATTTTTTTGGGACCCAAAGTCTCTAGCCAATCTCCCTTCTTTTCTCTACATTTCAGTATTCTATGTTTGTTTTGTATACAATGCCCAGAGTTTTAATTTTATTTAGTGAGAGGAATAGGTAAAAGTATATCAACTCTGTTTTTTTCTGGAAGTGGAAATGGAAGTATATTTTAAAATCAAATACTGACAGCATTTTTTGTCAATTTTAAGATACTAAAGGACTCTTTGACTAGATTGCTTCTGTGGTAAAATCTGAAAATCACTTTCATGCTAATAATTAAAATAAGACAGTTGCAAAAATGCAATAATTTTTGCAAGTGAGAACTTCACGAGTCAATTTAAATCAATTTCATTCTTATATCATGAAATTGTGATCACTTGAATAATATTTTAATACCCAGTGTTTAAACTGAAAATAGGAGTGAAAATATGAATCTAGGTCAAGTTAGTACAGGGAAAACAAAATAGAAGACTGTGTTCTTACTGGGGGCTAAAATTATTCTTTCTGTAAACCTTGATTAACTTCTTAATATAACTTTAATTTATGCATAAAGTAAGCAAAATAGCATACTTTAGTATTGAAAGGATATAGAAATATAGGTACAACAAAGATACATTTTCTGATCATAGTATTGATATAAATCCTGATAATCTGAAAATCAAGTTTGCCAGTGAATTTATTATTGTCCATTAAATTCCATGAATCATATTAAGAAAGCAAACCAATAATTTATGTCATTTGTTACAGATGTGATCTTGTAAAATATGTTTCTATAAAATGCATAAATTCTTAATAGAATTATAATCTCACAGTACCTTCACAAGCATCATTTCAGACCCCCACCTAAAAACAAAGTTTCTAAAAGCAATTTCAGCAGTGCAGTCTGAGTATTTTACCAATGATAGATTTTAGTGTAAGAAACCTCAAAGAACTTTCCATAGCTTAGCTTATAAAGGACACTAAATAAAATCTGGGGGCCGGGGCGGTGATGAAAACAGTATGCCAGGATGTAATATATTGCGTTATAAAGAGAAAAGGGAGCCAGGAGCTCCCTTTTCTCTTTTGTAGGGAGTTACCTACATTTAATAGTCTGAGTGAATTACACTGACTTATTGCTGTGCTCTGAACGTTTGTGCCTCCCACCCTAAAATTCATATGTTGAAACAAAACCTCCACTTTAACAGTGTTAAGAGGCAGGATCTTTGAGAAGTGGTGACATCATAAAGACAGGACCATCGTGAGTGAAAGCATTAGCCTTATGGAAGAGTCCTAAGAGAGCTTATTTGCCTCTCCACCATATCAGCACACAGGAAAAAGCTGGCAGTCTACAGCCTGGAAGAGGCCCTTCACCAGAACCTTACTATGCTAGCACCTTGATCTTGGACTTCCCAGTTTCCAAAACTATGAAAAACAAATGTCTGTTATGTATAAACCACTCTGTTTATACTATTTTGTTATAGCAGCCTAAATAGACTAAGACACATCTCAAGCATGGAAGAATTTTTTAAGTAAATGAATAATTATTACTCACCTATCTTCCCGAAGAATGTTTTCTTTACATTAATGTAGAAGTTCAGTCCTTTTTCACTCCATATCCTTCCTCAGTGTGATTTATATCTTGCCTCAGTTTAGCGGAAGAGGCAATGTGCCCTACGAGATAGAGTACAATTCCAGCATCATGAGAGGTTTACCTCCTGCTCTTGCACACATTGTCATCTTTAATCAGCCATATTAGCATTCTCCATTCCTTAGAACAAATTGAACCAGGATCAATAACTAATAACAGCAACAACTACTACAATAAAAATGATCTGCCTGATTTATAAGCTTTGGCTCTCAAATTCTGGACAGTGAACACCTATGAAGAGTACACCATAGATAGCTCTCCTAAATGTTGGATGCTTATAAAAGACCATCTTTATTTAAAAAAGAAGAAGAAGAAGAAGAAAACCTTCTTATCAAGAGCATTGTCACTGATACAAGTGCATCTATATTTTTGCATTTATATGCTCATGAGAGTCTTTCATGATGATAAAATGACTTCTTCACTAGGAGAAAAGGAGAACAATTGGCCTGGGTCTGCAGGGATAATACTTACATATAGTTGTACCTATGTATCTCTCAGAAGGTGTGGCCTCTTCCCACTCTAGGTGTATAATCTTCCTGTTGGTATCATTCCAAACCCTCTACTCATGTCACATCATCTCCTCTACATCCCCATTATTAACTCACATTCCTACTTACAGAAGTTGATTCCAAGCCTTCAACATCCCACTCTCCATTTTTTCCCTTCCCTGTTGCTTCCCACCGTCATTGTCATGAGATGGACATGATCTTTGACTTTGAGAATAATGCCTTCCCCTGATGTTCTTGTAAACAAACAGCTCTGGGAAGATGATGGATAGTGGAAAAATATTTGTAAAATCAAACCAAATTGTGGTGGACAGAGGACATACGAAGGTATCATGAGTGTGCCAAAATGACTAAGGCAAACAAATTACAAACCTTCTCTCATGCCTAAATCTATTTCCCTTCACTTTTTTCTACTCATCAAAATATTTAGAGAGAACTAAACAATATATGTCTCTGTAAACAAGTCATATATCTATGGTATTTTAAATTTTCTATCTGTACAGAGATTAATATCTTAAGTCTTACAAAGTTTGGAAAGGAAGGAGAAAAGCCAAAACAAATAATAGGCAAGATTTTTGAATATGGTATTCTTTAAATGCTCTGTTTTTTTCTATATCTGTACATTTAATAAGTTGCTAAATTCTAGTATTTTAAGAGATAAGGAGCTATATCATGATTCCATGCAGCAATGTCATGGAAGGCAAGATGCCCCAGTTTAAGGCTTATGGGTTAGTCTAAGCATAATGGAGATGGTATCTATGTGGTCTCTGAAGTGGATACTTTGATATAATAAAAACATGACAATGCTTTACCCTGTATTCTATGGATGAGAAGAAAATTTTATTCCTTTGCTCTGAATGGTTTCATTTTCATTCTTTGACTTTTTGTTAGGAAAAGAGATTTAAAGCCAATTTCAACAGTGGCAGGAATATGCCTATCACTGACATTATACTGAATTAATCACCTCTCCAGGGCAAAATGAATTGTATATCCAATTCTTCGCAAAATGCTATGCTTATTTCAGTATAGGTGTGTGCTACCATAAACAAGGAAGCCTATCAACACAAACTTCTTTCTAAACACAGAACTAGAGTGCTTATTTCTGGTTGAAAATTTGGATTTCTGAGCACACAATTTCCCTCAACCCACACCCTCCAACACAGAGCATGCCTGACATCAGACCCTGACTCCTGAGTCTTTTCCCACCTCATTCACCTGACAGCCTTCTCCACAACAGACATCTTATCAGACGTGACTGATTGCTGTAATCTGTACTCTGGGCAGCCATTAAGCAAATTACCTGAATCATTGCAAGGATTAGTCTCATTAACACATGATTAGCATCAAATTAAAATAATGAGTGTTTAACTTCTGATGTCTTCCAGTTGTTTGAACAGCTTGATCAGCCACACCAGGCTGGCAGAGAGGTGGGGGTGTCAAAGAGCCACAGAAAAAAAGGGAGGCTGCACAGTACAAGCCATAGTGCATCTCACCAGTAGAAAGAAGTGAGATCAGACTCAAACTATCTGGATGAAAGGTTTCTTCTGAACAGGAAAGATGCTGGGTCCAAACAGGGCTCTCCTCATTGGCATCACCCTGCCAGCCATTCATGGGGAGCAGGGCTTTACATACTTATGGCATACCACCTCATCCCTCCACAACCTGGATATTCATTTCCATCAGTCTTCCCTGTCTAAGAAAGCAGCAGCTTTTATCCTTTCTTTTCCAAACTTTGTAAGACTTAAGAAGAAAGCCCTAAAGTGTTGGAGTTACAGTAGACTGAAGACCTGAGCAAAGATCCTCCATAGTTCACGCATTCCTCCTTGGAAATGATGAATAACCAATTATTAAAATTAAGAAAAGCCTTTTTAAAAATTCTTGTTAAAATAAGTTATGTAAAATCAACTGAAGTTAATTTTTTGTTGGAGAAAAAAAAAGGAGAAATAGATTGAAAATCTTTAATGGAGAGAACACAAGGCCTGGTAGAAATTTTCAAAAATAAAACTTACAGATACTGAAATTCCAGGAGAGGTGTAGGAAAATGAACCAAAAAAAATGAGGGCATAATAGGACTAATTTCAATTTTAGTAGAAGAATTAAATGGCAGATTCAAGAAGCTCAGATAATGTCAATCAGGATTAGTTGTACGGTGCTAGAGGCAAAGCTCAGTGGTAGAGCAATGCTTAGTGTGAACAAGGCCATGGGTTTGAACACTAGCTATATATATGGTTTTAGGAAATTTATTCCTAGAGACAACATAGCTCAGTTGGTGAAAACTAAAGGCAAAAGACAACATTGAAAGCAGAAAACATTTCATCATATATGAGCAAATTATTTAAATCAACCTAAGCTTCTCATCAATAAACAATGGCTATCAGAAACAATGTACAAATATCTTCAGGTTGTTAAACATAACATCAGAGGGTTATTTGAATCTTTAAGAATAAATTAAGAGCATCAGAATATTTGAAAAAACACACAAAGTGAAAAATAACAAAATTGAAGGAAGAAATACACAGTACAATAACAATAGCTGGAACTCTCATACATCTACTTCCTATAATGGGTGGAAGAATGATAAAGAATATCAGCAAGGAAATAGGAGACTGAACACCATTATAAATCACCTAGACCTAACAGATGTCTATGGAACACTACACCCCAAAACACTTGAATACATACAGTTTTTTTAAGATAGCATGGAACACTATCCTGAATACACTACATATTAGTTAAGCCATAAACCAAGCCAAATTTAACAGGATTAAAATCATATGAAGTATATTCTCTCACTATAGTTCAACAAAATTAGAAATCAACAATAGGAAATCTTGGAATTTCACAATCAAATAAAAAATAAACATACTTCTAAGTAACCAATGGGTCAAAGGAGATATAATAAAGAAATTTTAAATTTTCTTGTTATGAAAAACAAAATCATAATATAACAAAATTTAAGCAATGCTTAAACATAAATTTAGAAATGCAAAGCCAAAGGAAAAAATAAAATCTCAAATCAATAACTTAATATTTTACCTTAGTAAATTAGATAGAAGTAAAGCAAATTCATAATAAGTATTTTAGTTTGCTTTGAATTGTCATGACCAAAAGACCTGACAAGAACAATGAGTAGGAGAAAAAGTTTATTTTGGCTCATGATTTCAGATGTTCAGTCCATGATTGGCCAACTTCATAGGTATGGCCTGAGGTGAGGTGGTACAACATGGTAGAAGGGCATGGTAGAGGAAAGCAGCTCAAGGCATGGCAACCTGGAAACAGAGAACTCTGCTCGTCAGGAACAAAAAATAATCCCCAGTAGTCTACCTCCTCCAGCCACACCCTACCTATCTATAGTTACTACTGAACTAATCCCTATCAGTGGATCCATCCATTGATTAGGTCACAAACAAACCATTCCACTCCTGAACATTCCTGCATTAGCTCCCACATGAGCTTTTGGAGGACACTTCATATCCAAACCATGACACTAAAAAATCAGAAGAAATGAAATAACAAACACTAGAATAGAAGAAAATTAAATAGAAAATGAAACACAATGGAGACAATGAAGAAAACAAAGGGTTGTTCTTTGAAAATATCAATGAAACTGACAAATCTTTACAAAGATTTTACAAATCTGTACAAAACAAGCAAACCCCCCCCCCCACAAAAAAAGAAAATTAGAAGAGTTGTAACGCTAAACTCAGGAATGAAAAAGAGAGTATCATTAATGACCTTTCAGAAATAAAATGTTTAATTGAATACTATGAACAATTCTATGCTAATAAATTTACTATCCTAGATGAAATTGACATATTCCTATGAACAAACAAATTACCATGACTGATACAAGAAGAAACAGAACATGAAATAAGGAAAAAAAATAGAGTAGAAGATGAAATACTTTCAACTCAATCCCTGAGGCCAAATATTTCCAAGAGCACAAAAACGATGTCATTGCAATACAACTAAAAACCAAAGGAAGGGATTGATGGGGCAGTCATGTTGTGGGGCTCACTGAAATATACTGAATCTTAATTGTGGTCATGTTTTTATAATATATATCATACCATGTCATTTATTAGTATATTTAAGAATGCCAACCTCACAAAAATTTATACTCCAATAGAGAGATTATTGTGTGTAAATTATCCTTCAATGCATCTGACAAGGAAACACACACAAACACACACACACACACACACACACACACACACGCACAGAGATAATATTTCACATCCAGCAGAATAACTATTTAAAAACTACAAGGACTATTAAAAATGTGGAGCAACCAGAATAAGTATAAGTTGCTATTAGGAATTTAAATTTAGTAAACTTTTTGTTTCCAAATGTTTTGTTCAGCATTAGTACTAATGCTAAATTTAACATATCTTAAAACTCAGAAAATCCATACCTAGGCATATGCCAAATATGAATGTACATGTACAACCAAATAAAATTTTCAATAGTATTCAAATAAACAAAACAAGCATAAATTCCAAATGTACATAATCTATATAGATAGATAAGTCACTATGTATTTATACAACTGATTAGTTTTGAGCCATGAAATATACAGCTACACTCAATAATATGGAAAAAAATCTCAAAACAGAATACCATACAAAAGAAGCTAGGCATAAAAAACAAACAAACAAACAACAACAACAACAAAAAACAACAGTGTTTGATTCCACTTCTTTAAACTTCAAAAATGGATCAAGATACTCTGGGTCTTCCATTGGGATGAAAACAAAAGAATGCACTATTTATCCTTGTCTAAAGTTGCCAACCACATTGATTTCTGTGTCACCTAACTCAGCACTGATGAGATGTGTGTCATAGTTTGGTTGCCACTTAAAACAGTTGTACATGGCAGCATATAATAGTTGCAGTTTTGCACACAAATTCCAGGTAGAGCAAGAACGTTTTGAGAGATACTAGAATTTCTAGATGGTGGATTGATGAATATCTTTCCCTCCCAAAATCCATTACACAAAGAGGGATATGTGGTGGTTCTTTCAAACGTCCAAATCTTGGCAAAAGATTACAAGACACACAAAGAAACAGGGAAATATGGATAAGTTAAAAGAACTTAATAAAATACCAGAAACTGGTAGTAAAGAGACATAGATCTGTGAGATGTTTCACAAACAATTTTAAATATCTTAAAGATGTTCAGTTGGCAAAAAGAGAACACAAATAGATAACTGAACAAAACCAGGAAAAATGCATGAACAAAATGAGAATTTATCAGCAAACTATGAAAAATAACCAAAGAGAGGTTCTAGAGTTGAAAATACAATAATTGAACTAAAAACTCACTAGACAGACTCACAGCAATTTACTTAGGCAGAATAAAGAGTCAGCAGACTTGAAGAAAGGTAATTTTGAAATCTCTGTGTCAGAGGAGCAAATCAAAAAAAGAATTTTAAAATTCAGACAGCCTAGGGAAACTTTAGGATACTGTCAAGCAAATAAATATATACATTATATAAATCACCAAAGGGAATAAGAAAAGGAAATGGAAAAGAAACATTCTGCTTCCTTTTGCTAAAGAAAAGCAAGTTCGGTGGAAACTTCAGGTTTGGCAGAAAACTTCCCAAATATAAGGAAAGAAATGGATTTCTTTTTTTATTTTTATTTTTTATTCAAGAGAGAGAGAGAGAGAGAGAGAGAGAGAGAGAGAGAGAGAAATTTGTTACAATATTTATTTTTATTTTTTGGTGGACACAACATCTTTATTTTATTTGTTTGTGGTGCTGAGGATCGAACCCAGCGCCCTGCACGCTACCTCTTGAGCCACATCTCCAGCCCAGAAATGGACTTCTAAAGCCAAGAAGCTACTGTAAGTAGGATAAACTTCAAAAGAACAGACTGATACATATTATGATCAAATTGCCTAAAGAGATAGAAAAAGACTGACCTTTGAGAGTAGCAAGAGAAAAATGACTCATAAGCTATATAAGGCAGCTTCCATAGAATTACTACCATTTTCTCATCAGAAACCAAGAGAAACAAAAGTTTTCTAAATTTAAATCTCAAATCAATAACTTAATATTATTGATTTCTAAATTTAAATTTAAATTCATAATAGCAACTTATATTTATTCTGGAAGCCAAAATGGACAATGTTTACACATTCAAAGGGCTGAAAGAAAACTGTCAACAGAAACTATCATGTGTAACCGAAGTGATTCTGCAATCTGCATACAGGATAACTTGAATCTAAAGTATGAAATATGATATGTCAAGAGCTATGTAATGTTTTGAACAACCAATAAAAAAAGAAACTATCATGTGTGGTATAATTAAAGGAGAAACTAAGATTGCCAAACAAAATAGAGGGAGTCCCTTATCGCTATACTTACTCTACAAACGCAACCCCCAATAAGCAAAAAGAAGGAAATAATAGCCAGGTGCAGTGGCACACACCTGTAATCCCAGCGGCTCAGGAGGCAGAGCAGGAGGATCGTGAGTTCAAAGCCAGCCTCATCAAAAGCAAGGCACTAAGCAACTCAGTGAGACCCTGTCTCTAAATAAAATACAAAATAGGGCTGGGGATGTGGCTCAGTGGTTGAGTGCCCCTGAGTTCAATCCCTGGTATCCACCCTACCCCCAAAAAAAGAAGAAAATACTAAATATCAATGAAGATAAATAAAACTGAAAATATTTTTTAAATTAACAAAACAGAATTGACTTTTGTAAACACCAACAAAATTGAAAATCCCTTAGCTAGATTAAGAACAAAGAATATCCAAATAACAAATAACAGAAATCAGAAGTGAAAAGAGCATTGAAAATGATGTCACAGGAATAGCAAGGAATATAAGAGAATGCTATGAACCATTGTACACCAACAAGTCGTATGACCTGAAGAAATGGATAAACTCCTATAGACATATAAACTACTGAGACTTATTGGTCAGGAAATAGAAAATCCGAACAGACCAATAACTAGTATGGAGAGTGAATCAATAATTGAAGATCTCTGAACAGAGAAAAGTCAAGGACCAGAAGCCTTCATTAAAGAAGTCTATCAAATATTTAAATAAAAACTAATACCAATCCTCTTCAATCTATTTCAAAAAATTGAAGCAGAGGGAATACTTCCAATTTCACCCCATGAGGCCAGTCTTTGTATGTTACTAAACACAGGCACTGAGACTCCAAATAATTGGAATCTACAAATACTGATCAACTTTGTTACAAAAATCCTGAATTCTAAGAAACTAAATTCAATGGTATATTAAAGGGAATCTGCCAGTATGATTCTTTTCTTCAACGTGTAGATAATTCAACATATGAAAATCAATCAATGTAATGTACCAAATTAACAGAACAAAGGACAAAAAAACATGTGATCATCTCTGCTGATGCAGAAAAGCACTTGACAAGATGCAGCTTTCTTGAATGATAAAAAAAACCTTCTCAATAATAGAATAGAAATACGAGTAACTGTTGTATTTTACAAGTCCATGGTTAAAATCATACTCAACATTCAAAGATTGAAGCGTTTCCTCTAATATCAGGAAAAAAGGAAAGATATCTATTCTCATCATTCTACTTAGTATTGAAGGTCCTAGCTAGAGCAAGTAAGCAAGAAAAAGAAAAAGAAGTGCATCCGATTTGGAAAGGAGGAAGTGAGATTATCCAGTTCACTAATGACATGGTTTTATCTGTTAAAAAAAAAACCCTAAAGGTTGTAATAAATTCAACAAATTTGTAAGACACAAAATCATACACACACACACACACACACACACACACACACATAGAACTCCATTGCATTTCTCTACACAAACAATAGTGTGTGCTCATAATGTTCTCTAGTTCTTTATTTTCATGGAGCTGCTGGTTACAAAAAGAGCACTGATCACTTTGTGTAAATTCATTAATATTTTCACTTATTTGTGCCCTTTTATGCATGCATATTAAAATTCAATAAGAGTCTGTTTAAAAAATACTTAAGAAATACTTTTATTTGCATCACTGAAGTCATTATATTAATAAATTTGCATATTTTCAATTTTTTCTCCTAAGACAAAGAGACAAAGATATATAATTACTCACAGGTTAAGATATTATTGAATAATTCTAGTTCCCATTTTCTATTTAGAGGAGTCCACATATCACTCATGTCTAGATCCTTTCTGGGTTTGTTTCTCCAGAAATAAATCACCTGCTTCTGGAGAGCTCAGGGAATTTTAATTGCCTGACTACATGATGGAGATTGGGGGAGAGGGTGAGGAGGATGAAACCCTATATTTCTTATTATGCCTTAGACTCACTTTTAGATACATTTCTTATTTGATTTTTTACTTTTTTTTCCTTCTATGCTTGACTTTCCTAGTGCCAGGTGGTTTCAATTTTTGTAAATTTTCTTGAATAATTCTGGGTAAGTTACTTGCTCTTTGGCAGTACTAACAGCTGTGGAAAACTTAGGTAAAGAAATCTCCCAATTCAGCTAAATCATTTATCACTCCTCCAATATGTTGGCTTTAAAAATGCCTCCTAATTTCAGTGTATTGTCTTTAATGTGGTTTTAGAGCAAAATTCAAGAGGTGAGGATATAAAAGCACTTTCAAAATGGAAGTTTCCTGCCCTATAATTTGAAATGAAATGCATTGAAATAACAATCCAGTTTACCAAAATTCAATTTAAAAACAATATTTTGAAACATATATGATATAATTCCTAGGAGTGTGCAAGGCAATGGGTTCAGGGATACTTATGGTTTTGATTTTAAAGAACATTTTTTTTCCTCAATACAATGAAGGGAAAAATAAAAGCATGAAACAATTAGCTATATTCAAAATCATGTGATAGGACCATGTTCAACTATCAATAAAACAAGTAACAAAGATTCTGGTCACTGACCCAATAGTCTAACTGGCCTTCTATGATTTAATTGTTCTCTGCTGTAGATCATAGTTTATTTTCATAAAAATCAAAATAAAGCTTGGTTAATACATACATGTTTTGTAGAATCTCTTTAGTCTAAAACAATTACAAGTTAGACAAGCAATTTTTCTACATAGCTTATCCATAAATGGTGAAAAGATGGAGATAGTATATTGTTCAAAAAAAGAAAGACCTTGGGCAACATGATGAGAATAATCCTCAAGTGACATTAATTCTTCTCATTTTTCTCTGTCTTTGAGAGCACTGATAGTCAACTTACCACATTTTAAGACTGTAAGTTCCTATTAGGGTATATCAGTAGCCATCTTACTTTTTATTCAGAAGCAATTCTAATCTGATTTTTGAGATTCACAGGAAATCATGTGAATTAGTCTGATTTGTGGAATCCTCCTGAATTGGAAAAAATGAAAAAGTTCTCTTTCTAATATGGACTAAGGTTATCATATCTAATATATTTTTTAACAGAATTGTATTTGTGTAGGCACAAAAAAGATGAATTATATAAATAAACCTAACAATATGCTAATAATATAATTTGACTATTTACCAGAAGCAATCTCAAAATCAAAGGTAAAGTATTTTTAGTTAGATAAGTTTGTTCTTCTATTAATTTCCAATGGAACATAGAAAACAAAATTTAAATGTAAGACCAAATCAGACTGATTTAAAAAAAAATAGCTAAAAACAGCCAGGCATGGTGGCACATGCCTGTCATCCCATTGAGTTGGTAGACTGAGGCAAGGGGATCACAAGTTACAGGTCAGCCTCTGCAATTTCGTGAGAATAAATAAGGCTGGGGGAAAATAAAAAATATATATAAAAAAGGCTGGGGATAGTGATGCAGCTCAATAGTAGAGCATTCTTGGGTTCAATCCCAGTAAGACACACACATACACACACACACACACACACACACACACACACACACACACAGAGAGAGAGAATAATAAGAAGAATATAAATAAAACCAAAAACCAGATTAATAATTAAACAAAAACACACCCTCAAGAAAAATATAAAATTGAGTACATTTTATGTGACCAGCATTATGCTCGATAATAGATATACAAAAGTGATTAAGAATCTGTCCTTTATGTAAAGAATCATGTAAAATGTAAAGAAGAGAAAGTATGAAACCTTGGGATTATTTTATTCAGTTATAGGGAGCCAGAAAACTTCTTGGATCAGATGATACCAAGTAAAACTTATGAAAGATGAGTGGTAGCCAGGTTATATAATGAAAAGAAATTCAAGAGAAGAGTAATTTTGAACAAAAATATGGAAACCTAAAGTATCAATGGTGAATATGTGACAAAAGACTCTTGAAAGCCACAGCCCAAGGGGCCCCAGCAAACTTCCAGCTGCCAGCTGATGATTGACTCACAGCGGCCCCAGCAAACTTCTAGCTGCCAACTGATTGGCTCCTCTGTGGTGATGCTCATTGGGCTGTTTCCCCTGCCCTTTCAGACCAGGGAGCTGCTCATTGGGGGACTTTTTTTTGGCTCTGCCCATCCAACCCAGCCAATTGGCCTCAAGAGCAGGAGGAGTGGGGGAGGTTGAGAGGCTTGTGGGAAGCCAGTGATGGCAGTTGGGCTCTGAGGGAATTCCTGAAGAGCTGTGTGGTGCAGTGTATGTGTTCTGAAAATAAAGTTCGTTTCTTTTGACAAGTGTCTCCTGAATTGTGCCCAGCCAGACTGCGGCAAAAGACTATGTGATAAAGCTGCCTATTGGATTTTATTTCACGGAACCAGTATTTATTATTTGCCTAACACCTGTCAGCCTACGTGCCAGGTAACAAACCTAGAGGTGAACAGGATAAACATGCTCTCTGCCCTCATAGGGCTCACTAACTACCTAACCCAGAACATCTTCTTTGTTAAGAAATTTAGTTTTCTCCATGAGTTTTCATAAATCTACTTTTTATAGTGATGAGTTAATATTTGTTGGATAAATCAGCATGTTGAGGAAAAGATAATTATCATCATCATAGAGGATTAGAAACATGATTTAGTCATTGCAATTTTTAAATATTCACCTAATAATAAAAATTGTCTTAAGGTGATAGAGGACGAAGAAAATTAGGAAGAACTCTGATTCAGTATTGTTTTCAATGAAATCTCACATTTTCTCAAAACTATATCCAAAAAAATGTAATAGCAGCATGTACTTAGAAATATTTATAATTCATTACTATAGTAACTACTCTCTGTAAAGTCTGGAGAAATTCCTATATTGGATAATTATTTATTATGTATTATTTCCACTGTCAAACTACGCTAATTCTATAACAACCAATTTGACAAACAATGTGATTATGAACATTGAGTAATGACTTAAAATTAGAATGGCATCAATCATTGCTTTTGAAACAAAAAGGAAAATTGACAAAGTTGACTTTGATATTTTACTGATGCATACTTTATTGATGCATATACTGTTATGCATAACTCAAACACATCCTTAATCTGGGTGAAGTTTGTGAGTTTAAGTTTCAAAGCAGGTCTGTTTAGCAATCCAACTTGTATAGTTTTTACTTATAATAACTTCCTTAGGACTCTTGATTAAGTCAACTTTGATTTCTAGAATCAGATTTTGATTAAATGGCAAACAGAGGTTAAAAAAATAAAAATTGTATCTTAATAGTGGTATGTATGTGAATATAGACACCTTGGATAAAATAAGTATAGTGAGTTGAAAAAAAATTACTACTAAAAGTTAAATTGATTTTATATTTACATCGATAATAGATATACAAGTTATTAAATATATACAAGTTTTTAAATATATACGAGTTATTAAAAGTCACAACTTTTTTTTTTTTCAGAAAAGTGAATACCACTTCTGGCTCAGCCAAAACTAAGTGCAGCATTAATTGAGGCACACAGACTTATTAACTCACAAAATAGCATGCCACATGACAGAAAAGCATACAGACTTAACTTTGGTGGCATATACAGCAAATGACTGCAATAAGCCAGGAGAAACAGTCAGTGTGGTGCTGCTGGTATAAATATTCATGGATGCAAGATACTAAAACTAGAGCAGTAAGCTCTCTTGTTGCCACTTGAGTTTTGAGATGTCTTCATTGCCTGCAAATGTACACGTTGAAAAATTCAGACTGTACCTGATAAAGAAATGTGGTCTTGTCATCTGTCCACCCTCTGTCTTACCCATTACAGCATATATTATCTTGTCATTTGCCCTATCAGTTCTTCATCTTCTCTTTATTATCTTGTTTGAATACAAATGTCATATATTATGTGCCTATATTAAATTGCAACCTGAAAAAAAATCAGTGTTTATCAGACTAGCAGGTAAATGAGACTTCTTTGCTATATAAAAGGAGGGACGTGATGTCATTACATAAATTGCAATCGAAAGTTACTTGTGGACAGGGCTTTTTAAAATTATTATTATTGTTCCTGATTTACTGACTCTGTAAAAGCATACTAACATATTTATCACCCAGAGGAAAGTGTCCTTGCTGATTAGAAAACAGCAGAAATACTGTATTAAAAAAAAACTATCCTCAAATATTTGAAAGTACATTTAAAATTTTGTTGTGCTTTGAAAAATTCTGGAGTGTTGAGATGAGGTAATATGAGTCCACATAAAACTTGCCGCAAAGTGCTCAAGAACTCTAAGTGGAACCTTATATCATTCAGACCCATACCAAAGATAATGTACAAGAAATTTAAATATGACTTCCACATCCCCACAAAAATTGTAAAATGGGATAGAATGCATACCCACACACATATACACACAAAGACAACAACTTTTGTACAGAAGGGGGGAGACTCTAGTATATGCTTATATACTAAATCTATAGGATAAATATAAAAATATTGTATTAAAATTTAAATATGAAAAATTTAAAAAGAACCCTAGGTGAATTCTGGAGTCAAAAATGTAGTGTAACTGGTTAGCTACCACTAAAACAACTAGACAGTCTCAAAAATAATTAGCATAGATGTGTTTCCCTACCATGTAGTCACCTAATGTGACTTAGTGTCTCCAAAGATTAATATAATCCTTATGTGTACCATGTAAAAGATACCTTGCCCACCAATAATCAATTCGAACTAAGGAAACACTTATAAAATGCAAAAGTTAAGAAGAATGTTAGAAGTAATTTAGTGCAAGCTTTTTGATTTATTAAGAAAAAATACTGATGACCAAGGAAGTTGAGTGTTTAGACCAAAGTCATATGCTAAATAAATTGTAATTAATCAGAAGTCTCAAGGATTGATAAAAAAAAGAATTTAGCAATTTAGTATATTACTAGTTTCCCATGATTGCCTTGTTCATTCTTAAAGTATTAAATCAGCTATAAGGTGGTGAGGTACAAATGGTCACAAATTAAAAAAGAAACAAGTTAAGACTTTGATTCCAAAATTGAGGCTTGGTCCAGCTCAGTAGGACACATATGGATCTGTGGAAAACATTTGACAATTTGAGCACATTTTCACTGTTTCATTTTATTTAGCCTAGAATTTTCCTAGATCTGGCTCTGATTAAAGAAAGCATGTAGAGGGGCATCTGGAGAGTCCAATTCAAAAATGAAAAACATAATTCTCTTTCTCCTCTAATTCAAATTTCACTGTTAGATCAAAGGACATTCCAATTATGAGTATAAGAAGAATTTACCAAATAACTACATTATAGGTTTTTAATTCCTTTTTTTTAATTTAACACAAATTCTTCTATTATTGAAGAGGAAAGCATAGTCTTCTCCCTTTGCTTTATCTTCATTTTATTTGTTAAGCTTGCCAAGTTGCAGTAATAATCCCAGAAGCTACATGAAAGACACCAAATTATTACACAAAGGATTGGAACAATTACAAGTTTTTCCTTCTTGTTACTCTCTGCACTGAAAGATAGAAAGCCCTCTCAGATATCCATGCCCTGTTTCTTAGAATTTCCCCTCTCTCCACTACTCACTGCTTCCTAAAACTGGAAACAAAACAGAACGTGGACGAGAATTCTCTGAATCTTCAGAGATGCACCTATACCCATTAGGAAATGGAGAGCTTTAGTGCTGAACCGAACATTCATTGATGACAATTTTACCTTAAATATTGTATTCTAAAAACGTGTGTGCTTTCCCGCAGCCCCAGCTATGAGGGAGGACCGGGGAAGAGCAAGAAGCTTGCTGAATGGGAGGTCACAAAGAATCCTTAAAAGGAGTCTTAAGAGAAAGAAGAAAATGTTAATTTATGGCATTTGATACTTTAATATGATTTTGCATGACTGAGCCCAGAGGTTAAGTTATAGTAGTGTTAAGTACGAGTATCAACTGGGCTGTTTAAATATTCAATTCTCATTTTATGAAACACCTTTCAAACTAAATCTGGTGCTTATTAATGATACTACTTTAAATCTATTGGAATTGTTTATATTTATTCCTGCCAAACCTGTACAAAGCAGTATGCTTTATTAATCAGGGTTATAATTCTTTTAAAAATAGAGTATGTTTAGCATGGCAATGTTCACAGAAGCATTATTCACAAAAACCAGAAGGGGAAAACTAGCTCGTTGAAGGATGAGAAATGGATTTTTTTTAAAACATGGTATATACCTACAGTGGAATATTATTCAGCCTTGAAAAGAAATGAGATTCTGACTTATGCTACCACATGGATGTACTTTGAACATTATGCTAAGTAACACAAAGCAGACACAAAAGACAATAATATAATTCTACTTATGTGAGGTATCTGGAGTAGTCAAAATCATAGAGTCAGAAAATAGAATGGTGGTTGCCAGGATTTGCAGAAGGAATGTGGAATTCATGTATTATGGGTACAGAGTTTCAGCTGGAGAGATGAGAAAGTTCTGGAGAGGGGTAGAGATGACAGGTGCACAAAAATGTGAATGAAGTTAATGCCACTGAACTGTACACTAAAAATGGTTAAATGATAATTATTAGTTTATGCATATTTTATCACAATAAAAATTTGTGCTAAAAGAATAATAGTTTTGTATTTTAAAACTCACTAATTCTAATAGCCATTAAAGTGGATGCAACCCCTTAGCAAAATGGATCATATAAATCATCTGTTTCAAGGATGAAGGAATGAGATACAGTGTAATAACGCCTGTAAAACCCCAGAAAAACATCAGGAAAGATTAGAACACAGATTCCTGCTTTCCTCTCGGCATAAGAAAACATGCTCATAGCCAAAAATGTTATGACTTACCTATTAAAAAATCGAAGTTGGCCTTCTATTTTTGTCTGGCTTTTCTCTTTAGACCACAAGGCAGGAACCCTACCGACCTCCTCTCCATTCTCATTTCATAGTTCTGAAAAATCATTCAGACCTGTCCTCTCAGACACTGGAATTAATCCAGCCCTGTCCTAATCTCATACCCAACCTTTCCCATACTCCTCAAGACAAATTGCTTCAGGCTTCTTCTGCCTAGACTAATCTAGTAAATCATGTCCTCATCAGTTATGAATGAACAATGGTACAATAATGTTACTCCTTCCATAAAATGTTTTTTTTTTTTCTTCCAAGGCTCTCAATATTTTGATTTTGAAGAGTCAATTACTTTGGGGATTCTCTTTGTCGAGCCAATCTTCTCAGGGTGAGATAATCTACACATAAGATTTGACATCCCCCTTCAGTTAGGTGACTTTTTACTCTACTAGACTTTAGGCCCAAAGTTGAACAAATGTTTTTCTGTATTTTCTCCATGAGAAAAGAAAATCTGAAAAGAGCCAGGAAACTAACTAGAATCCTAACTGGCATCTATTTCGTAGCTCTCTCAGCTGCGTGATATATATCCAAGAATTCTTATCTTTATGAAACTCTGAAAGGAAACTCGTGGAATTTTGCATCTATATATGCATCTATATATGCATCTATTCGGAGATTACAATTCTCAGCCTGAAGCACAGCTTTAGGAAGAAGCAACAAGTCCATAGGGAAGAGGAGGCAAAGGAGAATGGAGATACAAAGGAGTAAAGGATAAAGAAAATAGGAGAGGAGAGGAAAGGAAGATGATAGATAAAAAGAGAAGAAAGACATGGAGAGGAGAGGTACATGCAGACAAGGAGAAGGCAAGAAGAAGAGTCCAGGAATTTCATTAATAATATAGAAAATTACTTCATATATAGTTTTTCTGAATTTTGCTTTACAGACAATAGGTTGATTTTTTGTTGTTGTTGTTTTAGTGTATGCTCAGCAAATGTGTGGTATGTCTTTTCTTCTCAGGCTAACATCTGTAAGTTTACAGTTTTCTGGGATGTGTAACTGTGACTTCATTTGGCATAGTCTTTATTGAGATGAATAAGTGGGTATAAGTAACACTCCATAATCCATAATACTTTCTGATGGACCTCTTTTATGTCCTTGTAATCAAATCATTATGGACGTGGTAAAAGAACAGCTCATCGTATATTGCATTCCAGCCCAGAACAAAGAGCATTCCTACAAAAAATCCAGTTCATTTTTGTAACTAGTGCTTTACTATAATGAATTACAGAATCAAATCAGGAATTCAATCACTTTTATATAACTTAAAAAACTTACCAAGTTTTATACAATTCTAATCATTTTAATTGTTCATCCTTTATTTGGTGGGATTTTTCTAATTGCTCTATTTAGTATTTCTGTTTTATTAAGTACTATGACAGAAGCAGCATCAGCATGAGGTCCATACTTTATCCACCTGTGCTTTGCAAAACCCCATGTTTATTCCAAGAACAATTGCATCTCTGAAAGAACAAAGTCAACTGCCTATTAGGCTGTAACTGTGATAGCAAAAATAATTAGTACTCTTGAGGAAAAAAATAGCATAATAAATTAAAAAGGAAAAATTTTATTGGCATAAAATGGTTTGAGTTTTGGAAAAAAAATATTTTAGAGAAAATATCCAAGAAACTAAATAATAAACATTCACTAAAACAAGTTTGAGGAAATGTAATCTTTATTTTGGGGGTTAATTAAAGTAGACTGTAATAAATATGACAAGGGCAGTTGGTCTGCACAGCCAAATAATTTATTTTTTAAAAATCTTTTCAATATTTTGTAAGCACAGTATTTTATAGATGAAAAAAGAATCTGCTGGTAAGTTTATAATCAATTTAGTTGACTTCTTTGGCTCTCTTGAATTACAGTGTTTTGGACCTTAAGAGGTAGCACTTAGGATAAAGTACTTCCTTTTTCCTTTTCCAAACAGCATCTATTATCCCCACCCTTCTGTGTACTGTAGAAAAGTCATATCACATTGTTCCAGTCATCGAACTTGTTGTGTGTCAAATATGTATTCGTTTACAAAGCTCTTGAGCTTTGTAATGTTTTGAACAACCAATAAAAAAAAGAAATAAAAAAAACAAATATGTATTCTTACAATGGGAGATGATCAAAATGGAATTTATATTTGAGCAGATGCTAGTTTCAGTTTAGTACAGAACTGTATCATCAAGAATTCAACTAAAAGCAGAAAAGCACCAGATATAGAGAAATATTTGAAAGGTGTTTTACAATTATCTAAAGATTGATCTGCAACTTCTTTTTCTTTACCAAAAATGTAGTATGTTGAAGGTTTGATCCCTAGGGTGGTGCTATTTGAAAGTAGGGGAACCTTTAAGAGGTAAGGCCTAAGGGGAGGTCTTTAGGTATCCTTAAAGGGGCCTGGCTTTCTCTGGGCTCTTTTGCTTCCTGGACATGAGATGAACAGTTTTGCTCATCTGTATGCTGCCACCTTGATATGCTGCCCCTGCTACAGGTCAAAAAAGCAATGGATTCAACTGATTATGGACTGAAATTTCCAAAACTGTGAGCCAAAATCGACCATTTTTCTTTATAAGTAGATTATCTCAGGCATTTGTTATAGTAATGAGAAGGTAACAGTATATTTTACTTAATCAAGTTTTTCATGAATACTGTCACAAAACAACTCATCTCCTTAACCAAAAAATCATTTCGTACTTCATGAAAAGCTGTTTATTCAAATTCTACATTATTACAAAAATAATTTGAAATAAACATGGTAGATGAGTCATCTAAAAGGAGACTCACACAAATACTGACTTTAATTTCATAGAGACTTATTTAGAACAACTAATTTAGATAATTAATATAGATTTATCCAAGGACACTAAATCTTATTTTAAACTTAGTATCTATTTATCAAAAGATATTGGTTATTAAAACATTTGAGAAATCCACTCAACCAGGGAGGAAACAGTAGGAAAATAATTCAAGCTTTGCTATTGTATATTTCATCTGTTATTATGATTTGGATATAAAGCGTCCTCCAAAGATTCATGTGTTGAAGGCTTGTTCTGCAGTCCAGAAATGTCCAAAGGTGGGGAGTGGATCATGACTGGATCATGAGGGTACTAACCTCATCAAAGGACTAATCCATGATGGCTGAATGGACCATGAAGAGGTAGTGGAAACTACAGGAGTCAGTGCCCAATTGGAGGAAGTAAGTTACTGGGAGCTTACTGAGCCTTCCTCTCCCCTCTTCTCTCTCCCCTCTCCCTCTCTTTCTCCCCCACTGCCTCTCTCTCTCTCTTTTTCTCTCACTTTCTCCCTCTCTCTGATTTCTGGTTGCCATGAGCTGAGCAACTTCGCTCTGCTCCAGCCTTCCACCATGAGGTACTCCTTCACTTCAGGCCCAAAACAACAGAGCTGGCCAACCATGGACTAAAACCTTTAAAGTGAGCCAAAATAAATCTTTCCTCTTTTAAATTGTTCTTGTCAGGTATTTTGGGCACCACAATGAAAGTTAACTAACACAGTCATTTTATTTATTTATATATATATATATATATATATATATATATATATATATATATATATATATATATATATATATATATATATATATCTCCTTGGGAAAAATCATTTTACCAATCCAGGGCCCTTCAATTATTTCATCTATAAACTTTAGAAGTTAGACAAATAATGTGAACAACATGAACCCACACAAAGTTCTGTAGAAAAAATATTTAATAAGGAAACCCTCCTTGAAAATATATAGCATGTATTACTATAGCATAGTAATAATTCAGTAAAGTCCTTCAAGAAAATTACCCATATAATATTCTGTTTCCACAGTCATTTGATCTGCAGTTTTCCTCAAGAAAAGACTGGAAGTATCAAAAAAAAATACTTCTGGATTTAAAATAAAGTGGATAAGAGAATCAGCACATTTTTAGCTCTAAAATTTTACAATTTAGAAATTATACCATTGAAATACTATACTCTTTATTATAAAAATATGACATTATAATTTTAAAATAACATTAGGAATTAGTCAAAATGATTATGTATGTAAAATCCAAATGATTAAAATCAAAATTAATTGTAATCATATACTTTCTGTTTTGATAAACTTGAATTTGAAGGTTTTCAACATAATATGTTCATTGGATAGCTCATTAGGTGACACAATCCAAGGCATAAAACACACATCCACTTAAAATCAGGATTTGGGGGTTAATAATAAAATGTAGTTTAGAATTGTTTTGCAAAGAAAAGAAGTGAAGAAATTCTTCATGTAGTACCAAAGTAAAACATTAAATTATATATTATAATTATTAGAGAGTTTTTTTTCTTTAAGAAATTTACCAAACATTCAAAATTTCTCTTTCTTATATTCTTTCCCACAGTTTGCCCTCTGTGAATATACTATTGCTGGTACATGAATCAAAATATCCCTATTAGACATTTATACTACTGGTCCTTAATTATAGAGTACAGATTCCACTGAGAAGAGATTTCTGGGTGTAAAAGCTAATCAGACAATCTCAGAAAGTCCTTTCTGACTGTCATTTAACACTTAATCATGCATTAACCATAAATTAAACATTCGGCTTCTGCCAGCCCTAGAGTAGTTTGGAGGTACAAGCTTGCTATTTACAATTTTGACCTGTTCCCAAGCAGTCTAGCCCACTTAAAGAAAACAAAGTTTACATGATTTATACTTAAATGAAGGTCAATGTAACTTTTTTCAGGGGGTACTAGGAATTAAAATCAGGAGCACTCTACCACCGTGCTACACTCCCAGTCATTTTTATTTTATATTTTGAGGCAGGTTCTCACTAGATTGCTGAGGCTGACCTCGAATTTTCTATCCTTTTGCCTCAACTTCCTCAGTTGCTGAAATTACAGATATGTACCTAGCTTGGTCAATGTAAATTGAAACCGGTCCTTTAGACACTCACTGACAGTAGATTCTAGACATCAGTAATCCTAAACTCTCTTCCTGATCAATCAAAAACCAAAACTCCCACATCCATGCTCCTTTCTTGTGTCCTTAACTAGGCTAGAAGACTCAACTATGCTGAAGTGATAATGCTCCAAGAGATATCATGAAGAAAACTTAAGAGTCAACCGCTGAATCCATGGGTATCATAACAGACTGGTTGACTCTTTAAGAGCCACATTCGGGAACTAGCTAAATTTCCAATAATCTGGTAGAGCCTCATATTTAAGCACATTCAAATAACCTGGTTTTATTTTTTAACAGTTGTACATTCCAATAAATCCCATTACTTGGTGAATAAATCTTTATTTTTTGAATTACATAAGAAATTGTTGTAATAGTGGTAGAGGTAAGAGAGTAGGAAAGGCAGAATGAACATCAGAATCATTGAAATCAACTGACTTGTTTAGAGACAAAAAAAATTCTTGATTTTTTTTGCACTACCTACTTTGACTCCAATCTTTTAACATATACCTCCTTCTTTCTTATCCCCACACGAGCCTCATAACCATCAATCCCATTTGAATATTATTATCATATTTTTTTGCTTAATAATTCTTTCCTTTACTCTCCTACCCCAGTTGGAAACTTACCGTTTCATGCCTGAGTAATAGTCATAGGTCCCTCAATTTTCTCCATGAGGCCAAATTCCCCAACCTTTGACTCAGCTATTAATAAGTTATTCTTTAAATGTTTTTTTTTTCATCATGCCATTTCTATAATCAGACAACTGAAAGTTTTATTGATTAATATGTGTAAATTAATACATGTAACATTTCTATGTGATTATTATATATCATTATTATATGTCAAATGATTATCATTATTATATATCATTTACACATAGAAAAAATATTAAAAAATAAATTCATACTAGTTTTAGTCATTCCTACCTTCTCTTTGCAGACTGTTCAAATATTGTACCCTATCGATTATCCCTTCCTTCTGTTTCTTCCTCCTCCCTTTATAATGGTCTCTCCCAACTCGTAGGTCCATTCAGTTCACTCTCATCATTAAAAAGTCTTTCCCTGTCTCAATCTTCACAAGACCCTAAGTAACTTGTCTAAACAAAACTCCATGTGCTTCTTTGACATTTGTTACTCAGTCATTAACATTTGCTCCTATGATTCCACCAAATCTCTACAGCATACTCTACTGGAAAAGGTCACCATTTGTGGTAAGTAGCTATCTAACATGGCCCCTCCATGGTCTCTTCCTCTTTGTGTCCTTGTATAATCTCCTCCCTTCAGTATGACATTCTTCTAACCCACAGAATACTGCAGAGGTGATGGGTTGTCTCTTCCATAATTAGGTTTCAAAAGATCATGATTACTATCAGATTATTGCTTTTGTGGCTCCCATGAAATGAAGGAAACAGCAACACTGGGAGGCCCATATGCAAGGAATTGCCACAACCTCTGACCTACAGAGAACTGAGGCCTCAGATCAACAACTACCGAGGAACTAACTAACTATGTCCACAACTGTGTCAACTTGGAAGTGAGTTCTTCCCCAGTTGAGCTTCCTTATGAAACCCAGGTCTAGCTGACATCTTGACTGTTAAGACCCTGAAAAGAAGACCCAAGTAAATTGTGTTCATATTCCTGATTCACAAACACTGTGAGAAAATCATTGGTTTGTTTTGAGCTGTTAAGGTTCACAGTGATTTTCTTTCATAGCAATGGACAACTTAACACACTATTGATTCTGCACTGTCACATTGATAAAATCACCTAGATTTTACTTTAATGACTATTTTCTCTCTTCTTGAATTCCTTTTTCCCTTGATTGCCTTGTCTTCACTAATTCTTTATACTTGTGTTTCTTCATTTCAGAATATCCTAACCTTCATCTAGTGGATCCTTGCCTGTTGTACATACCAACAGTGGAGAAGGCTTAAGTGCCTGTTTTCTGTTCCCTTCTTCTCTCACACTATGTCTTGTCTTCTTAAAATCTCAGATTCCTATGTATTGAATTAATGTTTTCATTCTGAATACAAAATTAACATATCTATTTGCTCACTATATGTCATTGCTAGATATATCCACTTCAAATTTAATGTGTACAAAGTTAAGAGCAGTATTAATCCCTCCCACAAATATATTTTAAAATCATATCTGATAAGTCATCAAAGACTTTATCATTCTTTCTATTGTATTCAGATTTTTTCCTGCCATTCTTATTACCTCTGCTTGGGTCACCACATTACCTCTTTCTTGAATTATTTCCATACTTCCTGACTAAATTCCTGTTTTCATAATTGCATAGTTTCATTTTTCCACAGATTATGTTATCCAAAGACAAATCTCATCATGCTATAGCACATTATAAAATTCTTTAATGACTCTTAGCACCAATAGATAGAAGAATAGCTCTCTTAAATGAAAGACCCTCCTTGTCTGTTCTCAAGCTTTCCATTTTGTAACAACCCTCCATTATCACTCTCCCTCTGGCTCACATCTGCCTCACACCATCAATTTAGAGTTGCCAGAACACCATTTGTTATTTCTGCTATACATTCTATTCCCCTCATATCCAATTACTTGAAAAACTTCTTGACCATCCATTTCTGCTACCCTTTCTATTCAGTATCATTGAGTTAAATAAATATGTGGGAATCAATTCTCTATATATTAGACATACACAGCTCTGCCAAAACTATAATAATATAATAAAATATTAGAAAATAAAGCTTTCATGATGTACCATGCCCAGAATTCTGGATAAGAGCCATTAGCCCGGATAGGAGATTTGAGAAAACCCTTCTGAAAGAAGTTGTCACCAGTTAAAACAAACATGACTGAGCAGGATCATTTAAATATTTTAAGCAGTTTAGGACTTAAGTCTCCTTCTTGCAAGTCCCTGTCTTCTATCTCCTGAGTTGGCTGGACATTCTTTTCATTTATTTTTCTTTCTTTATTATGTTTCCATTGCTTAATTTGCATACTCAAGTAATCACCCTTTGTTTGAATGACTATATTCTTTATTTGTGAACTTTTAAAAGCTGGGATCATATATGAATTATCTCTGTTGCTCCAGCAACTAATATGATTTTGATCATTTATGAATACTCAATAATTTCTTATTTTATTTAAAGTCAGGTTCATGGAGGTTTTATATTTTATATCAAGTAAAATAAAATTTATATACAGTTAAATGCACGTAATTTAGCTATACAATTCAATGAGTTTAATAGTCACTTCTTGATTAAATTAATTTTGCAATCCTTTATCATCTGTAATTTCTTAGACAATAGTTTATGGATCAAAGAGTAAGTTTCAACAACTCATATTTTTTATATACTGTAGGGACTAAAAAGTTTTAAATAAGTGAACAATCTCACCAAAATTTGTCCTTATTCATTATTCAGAGGGAAGAAAAATATCAAAACTTTTGTATCTGAAATAAAAGAAAAATATTTAGCAATGTAACTGTACACTGGCAACTTAAATCAAAAATAATTCTTGTATGTCCCAGAATCTACACTAGAAAAAATAACTAAATATTAAAATTGAATTCTTTGGCATTTATAATTTTATGTGGTAATTTCATTGTAGCTTGCTTTAGAATCAAAATATCACTTTCAGCTAACCACAAATTTTAAAATTATTCACAAATAGGCATTTACCTATACCACAAATCACCTACTAAAATTTAGGCTGGGTTTTTGCCAATCTCTATGCCAATTAATTACCCAACAACAACTGGTTGGCCCTGAATCAAAGAAGCCTCATTGATATGCAAGGTCACTCACATCAAAAAGAAGACAGGAAAATAACAATAAGATACTTAGATTAAGGAAAGCTGGTGGGAGAAGGAAACATATTTTCTTAATGTTTCTTGGATTCTTTAAATTACTAAGGACTATAGTCCCACTTGAATAATCAGAATTGGCACACAGACTCATCCTGCAGATGGATCCAGCCGACATCATCTAAAAGGAAAGCAAAGACCCGTAGCTGCCACACAGGTGTTTGGTACTGGGTTTGCCCTCAAACAGAAGGTAGTCTTGGGTGATGGTAGTGGAAGGAGAGAAATGAACTAGTGACATAAATCATAATTTTTCACCGTGATATGTGTGTCAAACTCCCATTCAAGATAAACGAACACTGGGAACCATTGTACTTTGTGCTGATGACTTTTCAATTTGCTATCCATTTTTGTTACAATGGAAGTTTTGACCAAAAAAAAAAAAATGGTATGGTGCTATCCTTCTATCCTATCAGTTTTTATGGGGATGGGGATTAAAATGTTCCATCTGACTATTTCTCCAACAGCATTATAAAATTCTCTCATTCTCACAGAACAGTATTTCTTACCTGAACTGTTCATGTTTCAAGTGAAGACACATTTTGACCAGAGCCTCTGTTTCTAAACACTTCCTTGGCTTTGAAAGGTATTTCATCATAATAAAATCACCAGAAACCACAAACTTTGACTTTTAAATCCAACTTACTCTAAGATGAAAACTATAGAGGATATTTGGGTACAAGTATGTGGATATTTGAAAATAACAAAATAACAAAAAAACAAAAAAATACAAAGAAACTAAATATAAAGATGTATTCTGCAATTTATTTTAAATAAGAAAGTAAGTAATCTTCTATTGTCAGCAACTTACTCCAAAAAAAATTTTTAGGGAATTTTGAGACTGAAATCTTTTCAAAATAAGAGATAATGTGACCCCATTTGTCCCCATTTTTTTCCACAGTAATTGACATATAATAAAAACTATATTTGAAAGCAAAAATGCTATAAGTACATTGAGTTAGTCAGCTTTCTGCCACTGTGATAAAACACCTGAAATAAATTAACTTGTAAGGCAGACAGATTTATTTTGACTCATAGTTTCAGGAATTTCAGTCCATGGTCACTTGGTATTGGCACTTTGGGCCTGTGGCGAGGCAGAATATTATAGCAATGAGTGCATACCAGAGTGAAGTCACCTCGCTCATGCCCAGAAGCAAAGAGAGAGAATAGGGTCAGGGGTCCTAACATCCACTCTCAGGGCACAATCCAAATTTCCTAGCTTCCTTCCACTAGGCCCCACCCCAGAAAGTTTCCACCATCTCTTAATAGCATCAAAGACTGGTAACCAAACCTTTAACAAATGAATCTTTGGGTAACATTTAATATCTAAACCATAAAATGCATTTTTAAACAAAAAGCAGTACATGTTTCTTTGTACAGTGAGAAGGTAAAATTTACAATATGAATAAAAGACAAAAGAAACAAAGTTCAATATATTTTTCTGACAGCTATCTTTTGTTATCAGAAGATGTGTTTTATTTCATATTTGCAAAGCTAAATATCCTATGCAGGTGAATTTCTCAACACACACACACACACACACACACACACACACTCACACACAGAGTCTCAAAAGTGTATTGGAGTTATATTTTACAACACAGAAACTTGGTTTTGGTTTTGGAGAAGTACATTTCTTCGCTTCTACAACTCCTGCTAAGATTTCAAAGATTTGGGAGCCACATTATACAAGGTTCCAATTCAGATACCATAGGATCCCTTGAAGGAAACTTCTGCCAAACATACAACCTAGGAATAGAAACTCCATCCTGGGATGCTAACTGAGGCCTATTTATCCTTTCCACATCTTGCTCCAGGAGTATCTTTCTTTCTTTCTTTGTTTTTTTTGTTTTTTGTTTTTTTGTTTTTTTTTTTTTTTTGTATGTTGATTCCTTGAATGCACAAAATAGTATCCATTCTTAAGGAATCATATAGTAAATAAGAGAACATGCAAACATTAATATATAAACAATGATACACAAACTAGTTAGTATCATAATAAGATGGAATTATTGGGCAATTGGAGCAGGAAGAAGCTCAGGATTAATTTTTTCACACAGCTCAAGAGAAGGAGAGCCAAAATCAAGCCACCTGTTAGAAAAAGTTACACAACTCAGGATCCAAAATCATGCAGAATAAGTATTAGAGAAATTAAGGCACATTCAAAGAACCAAAATGCTATAAATATCATGGGGCAGAGTGAGGAGGAAAATCACAGATTCAAGCACATAAAAGAAGGACGCAGCAAGCACTAGGATTAAGGCACTGGGTAAAACATACACACACACACACACTGAAAGTTCAACCCTATTGAAATTCGGAGAAGAAAGTACATGAATCACAAAGAAGTGGATGACATACTTGGAATGAGACAGAGACAGAAAGTAGAAAAGCAGCTCCAGTTAAGGCAGGAACTGACAAGATGGCACAGAAAACAGTGACCCCACCAAAGAAGGAAAAAAAGCAGCCTGGATCCAGAAAAGCATCCTACCCAGGGTGACTCAACAGGCCCAACAATGCCGAGGGGAGGCCCTTCAGCAATCAATCCCAGGTGTCCTGACATTTTACTCAAATAAAACTTTCCCAATAAGATCCCCTCTTTTATAAAAAAATTATTCTAGAAAAAGGTGAAAGTCAGATTTCAATGAGAATATCTTCATGACTAAGGACAACTGCCCTCCTCTATCATAAATAGAAATGTGCATTTAGGTGAAATGGGACTGAGAATTTATTTGATGGCGGTTTTAAGTACTAGTTCTTGAAATTGTTACTGTCTTCTGATGTAGTCTGAGAAAGATATATTAAAGCTATAAGCTCTGACACCAGGGTGATTAGCAGCCATTACAGGCTGTTTTGGAGCATTCATAGGGGATCTTATTTCACACAAAACAATCTGCAAAGAAAATCACTAATAAGAATGATCTATTACTGAACACCTCACCACCTGAAAAAAGTCTCATGCTGACATTTTCATTCAATGATTTATTTAAAAGTTTCCAGACCTTCTAATACCTATTTCTGTTATATTTTAAAATATCAAAATGCTACTAGGAGAAATAAACCCCACTAAAAAAATCTATCTCTGAAATTAAATAACTGTTTGGAGTTTCTACTACAACAAAATAAAGTCAGCAAAATTTAGTAATAAATGAGCAAATTTCACCCATATGTTTTTCTTGTATAGTCAACTGTACAAATAATATTGCTATTAAAAATAAGATTAGAGGCTGGGAATGTGGCTCAAGCAGTAACATGCTCGCCTGGCATGCACAGGGCGCTTGGTTCGATCCTCAGCACCACATAAAAATAAAATAAAGATGTTGTGTCAACCGAAAACTGAAAAATAAATATTTTTTAAAAAATCTCTCTCTCTTCTCTCTCTCTTTAAAAAAATAATATTAGACCAGTCATAAAATAAATGAAATTAATGAACAATAACTGGGGAGATAAAGATAATTTAAATCATCAATTTCAAAATATTTTGCTTACAAAGGAAAATGAAGGCATTATTTTTTTTCCCCAGAATTACACTATGGGTCCTATCATGGCTCCCTCTCCCTCATAAGAGGCCATTACCCATTTATGCAATCCAACTTTTTTCTTCCCTCTACAAAATCAATCCATTCTTGAAATGATCCTTCCATGTGAAATGATCCTTATGATAGAAAACCAAGTTTCTAGAAGTTAAGAATTTACCTCTAGTATCAGAATAGTGCTCAAGACCCATCCCTATCAGTTAGCAAATCAATAACTTTGGGAATGTCACTTATACTATTTGTGAGGACTAAATAAGATCAGCATTGTTTTTTAAAACATCCAATAAATACTGGCTATTATTATTCCTAGGTACAGTGGACTGGGAACAAAATAAGGATGAGACTTTGTGTTTTCTTTCTTAATTGTTAAAGATTTACACATGCAAAACAACATACAAATATGTGCAAATGGAGTAGATCAATGCAAAAAAGACAACTGGGCAAATAAAGTCTTCTTAGATGGATGTGGTTACTTTTGGAGATTTTATTAAAGCTTATGGACACTTTACCACAGTTCATTGCCTCAAACCCATGGCATTTGGTTCTTGCTCTTGGGTTTCTCTGTTGACACAAAGACTTGAAAAGTTATTAGTCCTATTGGAATTTCATTCAGTTTGATCCCAAATAATAGGAATATAGTATCTAGTAGAGCAAACTGACTGATAGGATATGGGAATAGAAAAAATTTTCCTCTCCTCATTAGATAAACTATATGTGGATTTAGGACCTTCGTTGCCTCCCTGAAGAGGTCCTCCAAGTCCATGCACTCAGTTTGTCATGAAGTTATGATTGCTATGGCAAAACACTTATTTATGTTCTTTCTCCATCATACTTGGTTACCATTTTCTCTCCCACCTCTTTTCTGGGATCACTGTGCCTAAAAAGGGTTGATATCGAGCTTTTGACTTAAATTAGGCTAAGACAATGGAGAATAAGAGAGACCCTAGGAAGGAGATCCTCACAATAATATTTTGAGTTTGAAATGCCTATCAGTCTAAAAGATCTATGGAACAGACTGATGATAGTAAGTGGGGTGGTGATAACCTTTGGCATTAGCTTGCAGTTAATTATTATGAAGTGCCAATGGAAAATAAGTTTGTAAATTATGTAGTGATGCTGTAAATATAAGTATACTCGGTAAATGTGATAAACATTGTCGGTGTCCCATCCTTAATGTCCCAAATTTTCAGTGTGCTCTTCTATTTTCCCAAGTGACAGCATTTGCATCTTAAAGCCTAAATGCTTCCTTCCTCTGCCAATAATGGTGGAAACACTGCTCCCATGTGCACAGCAATTTGAAAATGTCAAGCATAACACTTCTGCCAGAATTCTCAAATAAAGACTCAAGAAAGTATACATAATTACTCCAGGTCACTTGTCTTCAGTTGGAATAAATTTAAGGTGTGGATTTTAGTTTTTCAGAGATTGACTATGGGATTAAGCTCCAGATGCCTACCATGAAAACTGGCTTAAAAATGAACCTTCATTTTGCACATTTCCTTTCTTATTGGTGTAGTATTGTTTAAGTCAGCTTTTTCACTGCTGTAATTAAAAGACCCAACCAGAACAATTGTAGAGAAGGAAAGGTTTATTTAGGGGTTCACGGTTTCAGAGGTCTCAGTCCATGGAAGGCAAGCTCCAATCCTTGGGGCTCCAGGTGAGGCAAAACATCATGGCTGAAGAGTGTGGCGGAAGAAAGCAGCTCACATGATGACCACAAAGTGGAGAGAGACTCCATTCACTGGATATGAAATACATACACCAAAGGCACACTCCCAGTGATCCACCTCCTCCAGCCAAACCCTACCTGCCTTCAATTTCCACCCAGGTAATCCCATTAGGGAAATCAACTCACTGATTGGATTAAGGTTCCTGTAAATCGATCGTTTTTCCTCTTAACCTTCTTGCGTTGCCTCAAACAAGAGCTTCTGGGGGACACCTCAAATCGAAACCAAAGCAAGTATGTACTTCTTAAAACAACATACAGTCAATCCTGGTATCGTGATCTACTTCTGGAAGAATACAAACTAAGACGATCATTTTGGGGAATGTAGTGATTCTTAAGAATCCAGTATGGGATAGCTTCTTTTGATGGCCTTGGTTACTTGTACAAAATATGTTCTACAAATAATTTGCTATCAATTAAAGCTCACTGGGAAAGCCTGGAGGCATCCATAGTAGCTTGTTTTCTGGAGCTGATAGGATAATGCCATGGAACTGGGATCCCTAATAGCTACACATCTTAATTATTATAACACAAATAATGACACACAGTGTCTCAGTGGGCTTCTTGGACTTTTTATAATAGCAATAAACTGCAGATAGGAAGACTGATCCAGCCATATACTGGAGAACTTGGAAAGTTGTCAGTTTCAAATAGAGTTAAGAATGTGATAGAGGTTTTCAGTCCAAACTTTGTTGCAAGCTTTCCCGGTGCATGACCTTGTCATCTACCATAGCAATCATGCTAGAGGAATCCACGATATATATGGAGGTAACATGGGATTGCTGGAGAACCACTGTAGGAAAACTGCAATGCAGACATTGAGTCCTAGAGGAAGACCACAACTTCTACATTCTAAAAAAGTTTTTATTATGCCTAGATATAGCACTTGATAATTACAGACTGTAATATTACAGGCAGAACCAACTTTACTAAGAAATAGAAATAAAAATAATCATGCTGGAGCTTGTATTTAATTCTTATCAAAATATTCTTTAAGGTACTTTTCTTATTGTTTTTATATTGAGGGGTGGGAGTAAAAAGTATACACATTTTCCAAAGAGAGGCATGAGGTCTGTTTAATCTGTAAGTTATAAACTAGAAGCTGGAGTTGCATTGTGGAATTAAAAGACATGGTTCCATAACATAATTTCAAACAGGGTAAAGCTTAGAGAGAAATGACCTGGGAGATGCATTGATTTGTCAATTCTGCCACCCTTGCTCCCAAATTCCTATGTATCCTGCTCCACAACTTCTTGCCTAGAACCTTCCTTTCCACCCATGATAACCATTTAGCTCCATCAGAGAACCCAGAAAGGTGAGTAGGAGTTGGAGTTTTCCACTCAACACCAATAAGAGTAAGTCCTCATTTCCCAGCTAGAACAATAATCATGGCCCTTGCACAGAGAGGTTATACAGATCAGAAAGGTAAATATTTCCAACTTATCAAGTGCTTCCTGGGTTCATTAAAACACTGGCCATAATTGTAAAAATTTTGTTAGTCTAGAAAAAAGAGAATTATGCTACACACCATGAATATGTTTTTACTCAAGGAACTCAAACAATTGTCTAGCTTTTCTTACTAGGTCTGCTAACTTTATGGTTAAAAAGAATATTAAAGGAGATATTACAGATATCCTGAAGAAAATAATATAAATTTATTATTGTCCATAATTTCTGCAATGAAGAAACACCTCAGATACTACCAGACCCTCAGCGATATATCTGATTTACTTATATACTTATTCCTTACTTTTTTTAATTGGTGCACTATAATTCTACAAAATAGTGGAGTTCGTTGTGGTAAATTTGTATATGCACTTTAATTTTACTCCTTCTTCCTTCTCTCCTTCCTTTATTCTCTTCCTTTCTTCCCTCCCTCCTAATTCTTCCTATTAAATAAAAACAAAAAAGCATTTTTAACACCAATATACTAATGTATAATTTATTTCCAGTATGTTCTCTCTCCACTGGTACCATTGGTTCTTAGGGGAGGCAGGGAGAGGATAGAGAAATGACATAGGACACAAAGCAAACAAACAAACAAACAAGGTATCTTCCTTGCCACTCCCTTTTGAGAATGTTGGGGAGCAAAGGCTTCTATCTCCTTTTCAAGGTCATTTCATGTTGTCATTTGCTTGCAGCATGATGGCCTCCTGTTCCCTGGTGCTTTCTTAAGTTTAAATTAGTTTTCTATAAAGAGGCCCTTGCACCTTGCAGGGGGAAAGCATTGTTTTTAATACACTTGTAACTAATGCTGCTGGTCCTTGGGGAGTTTCAAAGGACCTCAAAGGCAATAGTTCTCTACCCGGGAGCAAAGAAGCCATTACAGCTTGTACAGGAAGATTTAATAGGTGTCATAATTTATCATGTAAACCGAAAAGTGTTTCTTAATTAAGTGCGTACGTTAATGAATTTTTTAATTTGATCCCTGTAAGTACCTTGCTGTACTAATTGCAATATTCTACACATTAGTCATCCGCTGTTGCCCTTGGCTATTTTCTACCCTGAGAGGAAGAGAAAGAGAGCTTTTCAGTTAAAGTTCATTTAACTCTTTCCACCCAACAAATTAGATTTAGTCTTACTCACATTGGAGTGACAGCTGTAGTCGAAATTCACTGAGCTTTTAGAAGACTTGTGTGGGGGAACCAGCTTCAAATGGTGATATTTTTTCAAACAACAGGAAGCTGGGGTAACTGACCAGAAATAGGTCCACCCTTTCCCAAAGGGGTACTTTCTTCAGTTCTCCTGAAAATGGAAGAGGTTTATAAGGGGAAAGATAGGAGGAGCGGGGGCTTCATATTTTCTTCTGTTCTACTATGGGAAGTCCTATACAATGTAATTTAAGGGTTAAATTCACCAAATGCTTCATGAATCCAAAAGAATCAAGGCAAAAACCTAAAACTCAAGTATATGTACTTGAATGGATATTATATCTACAGCAAATGGTGCATTATTTGTAATAATAAGGAGCTTATAATAATAATGTGAAGTCCAAAGGCACAGTTATTATACATTATGGTAAAATATTATAACTAGGAAAAACTCTTTGCAGAGATAAACATTTGGAAACTAATGTGCTCAGTCATTATAGTGATTGCCTTCTGTTGAAATGGTGATGGGTAATTTTTCTCTTTCTAGAATTCTATATTTTCCATTTACAATATATTGCTAATGTATTATCTGACCTCTTTTTAAAAACAGGCAAAATATTATTTTATGATAAAACATCTGCTTTAGACTTTATTTTAGTTAGAGAATACTCTTCATCTAAATATCTGCTATATAGCTTTTAAATTTTTCATGTGTTCAAATTTGTCTATGAGTATAAACAAAAACCTACAGTTGCAAGGTGTTATTCAGGAAGAATTAAAACCAAAACCATCCAATTCATGGCTTTTCTCTTTAACTGGACACACTGGATTATTAAAGAAGAAATACTGTATTATAATAAGTTGTATTTGGTTTTAGTATATTTAGAGACACATGATATTCTTTTATGTGCTACTTGTAATGACTGATTTATAAGATTGAGCTGCATATAAAAATAAACATATTAAGAAAATAAAAAGAATATCATTTAATTGACACAAGAATCAGTGCCTTAATTTTTATAAATTTATATTTTATAAAGAATTCTTATACTCAGGAGCACTCTATTTGAATCTTAACTCTAATATGTTTAGCAGTGGAATTTTTTTAAAGGCATTTAAATCGAATCTCTGTTATGTCAAATGAATAGAACTGCTATAGAATGCCCAGCAAAATTTGAATTTCAGATAAACAATGAATAATTTTTAATGTAAATATATTGCTAGTGCTGTTTACTAAATCTGTCAACCCTACAAATGAAGGAATTAAGATGCACCAGAATCAACTAAATGATCTATTTTTTTTATTTGTCTGTTTAATTCACATGTGCTACTCTAGAATTTTACACTTTAGGCATTGAGGTCCAGTAATTAAAAAATAAAATATTATAAGACTCCAAAGGATTTTTTCATAAAGATTGAAAACTTGCATGTTCAGGAACTACTATTATAAAGCTGTATTTCTCACATTTAATGAACATAAGAGTTCCTGGGGGACCTTTCAAAAAGATTCCTATCTGTAGCTTAGGTTGGGGGTTGAGATTCTGCATTTCTATCAAGTTCCAGAGTTATGTTGTTAATGGTAAACCAAATTTCAAGCAGCAAGAGAGTTTAGATGATCTGATTATCTCTGTTGAGTTTAGAATACGATTCTTTTTTGTACAGACTATTTCATTTTATTAAAATTTTGCTTTCACACAAATGATGACATTTTTTTAAATTATAAGTCTTATCCAACTGAACTCAGATAGTCCAGTATGGTATCAGAACATAAGATTTTCATTATAATTTTTGTCTTGACCAAGTAATAACAATATAAGTTATCAGAAATATCAGAACTATAATGGCATTTTCATTTTTGAGATTTGTTTCTGATCCATTTATTCCTTTAGTGAGTACTTTTGGAATTTTTTTTTAAGGAGAGAGAGAAAGAATCTTTTTTTTTTCATAGATGGACACAACACAATGCCTTTCTTTTTTTATGTGGTGCTGAGAATGGAACCCGGGTCCCGCCTGTACTAGGCGAGTGCTCTACAGCTGAGCCACAATCCCAGCCCCTACTTTGGGAATTTTTACTATAAAAGGGCACTGTTGATCATCCAGGAAAACATCAGATAAGTCTATGAGTTTATTTAAAATTGGAAGTTGGTCTGTTTCTGACCTTGTAATCTCATAACTCTCTCCCCTCATCTTTATGGTTGACCTGCTCTCTCCTCAGATCCTTTGTAGTAAAGTTCCCTTTTCCTCTGAATCTTTACACAGTTGGCTCCTTCTCATCTTTGAAGTCTCAAGTCATGTCTGCTCCCTATAGACAATTTCTCTAAGTTTTCTATAGATCTATATCCATCTATGCATTATTTTCTCAATACACCCCACAAGTGTGTGACACTTGTGAATAGCCACCATGTATGTCTTATTTGCTGTGACACTCCATCAGTACTTGTGAAGTGGATATGTTACTTTTATAAAAATCTAAATCTATTTGTTTTGTTTTTATGGTGCTGAGGATTGAACCTAGGGCCTTGTGCATATGAGGCAAGTACTCTAGCAACTGAGCTAGATCCCCAGCCCTAAAAATCTAAATCTAAATCAACTGAAATTTACACTTATGTATGTAGAAGTAGAACTTCAATAATATAACTTTTTTGAGTTTTGTTTCTTACAAAAAAGAATCGTATTCTAAACTCAACAGAGATAATCAGATCATCTAAACTCTCTTTCTGCTTGAAATTTGGTTTAAGGACTGACATTAACAACATAACAACAAAATTCATATTAAACTCACCCCGTATATTCTTATTTTAATATATTTTTAGCTGTTAATGGAGCTTGATTTTATTTATTCCTTTGTTTATTTATTTATATGAAGTGCTTAGGATCGAACTCAGGGCCTCGCACATGCCAGTCAAGTCCTCTACTCTGAGCCACAACTCCAGCTCCTCACCCTGTATATTCTTTATGCTCTTTTAACTATTTTCTACAATATTTTTCTAAATATTTCTAGAAAAAGGGAAGAAATTTTAAAATAAGCCAGCATTGAGGTAAAGTTATTTTTCTTTATACTCAAACAACTGGAATTAGACGTGGTAAAACAGACAAATAAAGAGAAAAAAAGAAGAGGCCAACAAAGAGAGAAAGCAATTCAACTCCATTGACGACTCTGAATTTTAAATGTCAAAATGAAAAAACTTACTTTTCCATTACTTTTTTGCCTTTTATATAAAGCAGTCTCAATAAATGCAGTAAAGCAAAGTCTGGCCTTGGTTGCATTTGGAATTCTGCTCAATGTCATATACATGTTAACAAAATGTTAAAAAGTCACTTTATGTTTTATAAGTCATTTATTTGGACACTAACAGATATTTCTGGAATTAAGATGATAGGCTTCATAATTAACAGGTCTCCTCATTATAATTTAGGCTTGAATGTGTGTAAGCTTCACATTGTCATTTAATCAAGAACCTACATCTCAAATCCTGACCATCAAGCTCCAGAAGTTATTGGCCTAATTATTGACCAGGCCACCAAAACTTACAAGCAAATCAGGCAGCACACTCTGGAAAGCTGAAAACTCCATTATCAGTGCCTTCCTACTGTGCTCTGAATACATTATTGATTCGTTTTAGCTGGAAGTTCTCCTGACAAGCTTATGCGTGCAATTAAGTGGATTACATGGAACATGTTAAATAGCCTAAGAACTTCTTAGGCTGGAAAGGCTTTGAGCATCAGCCCTGACTCACTCACTTAACTCTCCCACTAGCAGACAGGACCTCGGAAATTAACAGCAACCATCCAGTATCCTGTACTCAATGGGGAGAAGCTCTCCAGGAGGGCAACTGTCTGTTCCTTTGAAAGAATATTCGGTTTTGCAAAAATTCAGATTCTGACCTGATCTACTCAGAAAGAGAGTCAGACACCATTTTCTATTTTACTAGTATGAAAAAATAAAATCTAAAAGCACACACCAACTCAATCCTTACTACTTTTGCTTTCATTCTAAAACACCATTTGTACTGTCTTGGTATTTGATATTCAACAGAGTGCTTCCTTACAAGGCTTTTTTCTCTTTGCTTTCCAAGTCCTTTAAGGAATAATTTGACTTAGTTCTATAGATAAGCATGCAGCATAAATCAGTAGACTAATAAGGTATTATTGAAACTAAAAATAAATTTGGGGCTACTTAGTTGAGGATGCTAGTCAAAAGTTTCATTCCTGAGGGCATCTTATTTGTGCCTAAAAGCAAAACATAAATAAAACAAAAGTAAAAATAACAGTCTGAACTGTATTGTTAAACACACACACACACACACACACACACACACACACACACGACAGTAATATAAGTTTGTAACACCTTGTTAAAGGTTCTGGTTAAGTTCACATATTATATGAAGAAAGCCTCACTGATAATAAGTAAGTCCTTATAATGATCCATACAAGATTTTTCAGTGTCTGATGAATGGTGGTAATGTCTAGAATACAGGACTTTGATGTACAATGTACAACCTAAGCTGCTGTTGAGGTTATTAAATGTAGCACAAGTCAGACAAGAAGCCACTTTGAGTATTATGGAATATGATTATTAGTTCTATGTCATAGAGCTGTGCTCTTTTTGTGAGTTTTGACGGAAAAGTAGGTACCATAACAACAGCCATCTTGAAGGTCTTCAGAAAACAAGAAACTGAGAAAACTACATAAGTTTTTCAGTTTTTATTTAGTTCTAAATGCAATGCTATGACATGAGGTGAAACATAAAAGATACTAAAATGATGAATTAATAGTGTCAAACCAATTACACTCTAACAGTTGACGGCATTATTGCAATTGAAAAACAGGATTTAGGGAGAAACTGACCTTAGTTCCAAGTTTTAATGTTAAACATTATAGCTCTTCCTCTTCTACAAGAACACAAAAGACTAAATGTACTACTAATGAATAATGGCTTCATGTGTGCTCCAAATAATAAAGTCTTAAGATAATAAAATAACTTCAGTTTCTTATCTATTCAGAAAACAGCTGACATTCCTTTAGCAATTTTCAAGATCTTGTGTGGATATGGGTTTTTTTATGGATTAGACATATAATATATAAGAATGTAGAGTATTATTATTTATTATATTGATATTATGTTGTTTGGATAATCAGGATCAAATATAAAAGGCAAGAACAACTAGGCTTTTCTTGATAATTACCTCTGCACAAAAATCCAAAAGGTGTTAATCCTTATTGTTGTGAGAGCCAACTTTTTATTGCTGTGACAAATACCTGAGACCAAAAACTTACAGGAAAAAGATTTATTTTGGCTCACAGTTTCAGAGGTTTAAGTCCATGGTCAGCCAGCTCCATTGCTTTGGAACTGAAGTAAGGCAGAACATCATGGTAGAAGGGAAATGTAGAGCAAAGTTGCTCAGCTTATGGTAGACAGGAAGCCAGGAGGTGGGGGGTATGGGACAAGAAAAATCCTTCCAGGTTGTGCCCTCAATGAATCACTTCCTCCAACTAGTACCACCTCCTACAGTTTCTACCACCTCCCAATAACTCATTCATGTTATTAATTCATCAAGTGGATTAATCCACTAATGTGGTCAGATCCACTCACTTCCCAAAATCCCATTTCTGAACATTGCAGCTCCAAGGACCAAACCTTTGACACATGAGTCTTTGGAGGACACTTCAAAGCCAGACAAAAATGATACTATTTTAAAAAATAATTCTCAGTTTTACTTTTTAAAAAATCTGATACTCAATGAGTTTCAAGCAAATTATTTCTTGATATTATGCAGTCCTGATATATAGGTGTAAGCAAACTAAGTCACAAATTTCTGCTTTAAAAACTTTCTTTTATTAACTCTAGTTTCCCTTAAAAGAGGCTACTGGGAATATTTTGACATAATAAGCTAAGCCATTATGTAGTATTTTCTCAGAATACATGCAAGTCTCAATCTGCTAGAAGCAATACTTCATAGAAAAAGTAGGCAACATCTTGGTAAAAATAAAAGAAACTCTGAATAAGATCTAAGTTACTATCTACTTCCACTTACCAAGAAAAGTGAAAACTAGTGTCAGAGAACTATTGAATTTGATTTGAAAGGAAATAGAGAATCCTCCTCTCTTTAGCCCTCGTAAAAATCCACCTAAATAACAGAGATGTACCCTTTTTAGAACCTTCAGAGAGCATGGTTTCAACAGGATTAAAGTTCAGTCTGTCTCCTATATTTTAATAGTTTTGACCCTAATTGTAGTAGTTTTGAATACAATCTTCTTTACCTATTTAATTCCTCCCAATGAAGTTTTTCTGTGGTAGTACTCTGAAGAGATTCTTTGAAATCATATTTTCTTTGGTAGTGTGAGGAAGTTGATTTTTAATTCAAGTCTCTTGGATTAATCAGGTTCTCCAGAAAACAGAACGAATAGAATGTATACGTTACAGAAAGAAATTAGTTGTAAGTGATTGATTTGTATGATTATGAAAGAAAGGTCCCAAGATCCTCAGAGTTTACCAGCTAGCGAATCAGGAAAGCTGATGGTACAGTTCCAATTTAAAAATGGTATACTCCCAATTCAAAAACTGGTGGCTCAAAACCTAGGAAGAGCTAATATTCATATCAGAAGGCAGAAAAAACAAATATCCCAGCTCACTGTCAAGTGTTTTGTTCTGTTCAGCCCTTCGACTGACTATGTGAGGCCCAATCACATTAGCAAGGGAAATTTTCTGTACTCAGTCTATTGATTCAAACATTAATTTTATCCAGAAACACTTTAAAAGTCACACCCAGGATAATGTTTGACTAAGTGTCTGGGCACTCCATGGCCCAGTCAAAGGGATGCATAAAATTAGCCATCATAAGTCTCATATAGTAAAATCAACTAGAGTTCATTATTTTAAAACAGATTTCAACAAATTAGAATAAAACATTCACTCATGAATAATATTCTGATTATATGAAATTTCAAATATCAAAATAGCTGCTATTCCTGTTCTCTGTTATCACTTATTAAATTAGAGCAATTGTAACTAAAATCCTTTAAATCTATCAATACATTCCAATACCTCCTGCATAACATAGCCACTTCTAATACATTCCTCACAGAATAAATGCATGTTCATTCTCAATGTTTGATGGAGATTATGTATAATCTCCAAAATCTGTAGAAAAACAACCAAAAATTCCTTATATGATGTTTTCATGTGTCAAATTTCCTGGCCTTCTATGGGAATTTTGGATGAAATGATCAATTGAACCATATTTGCTATGGAGCCAATAAAAGCCCAAGCTAAAACTAATACCAATAGACAAATACCACTGTTTTCTAAGTAACTGAAAATCATTGTTTCCTGTATGGAAGCAAATATTTCCCTTTGCCTACCATAAATCAAGTATCCACATTTATTGTAGACCTAAGTGGCCATTAATGATCTTTCTTTATACTTTTTTACTTCACCATTACAATTTTGAGCTATAGGAAGTACTTGCTGATCTCCTCCACTGCCAAGAATTCAGAGACCAATCAAATTCCAATTTACCTCCAGCAATCAGAGTTCATACTTTTCCTTTCTCCTAGCTTCCCTAATTATTAGGCAATAGGAAAGAGTTACCTGTTCCATTAACTTGTCTTTCCCCAAAGTACTCCACCAAGAAAACCTAATAAATTGTACTTGTCCCTGATTTAGGTTTAGTCACATTCATGCTATGAAGCCACAGCGAATGTACCTACACACTCAAAACTCATGCCATCTTTTCTTTCTGTATTATCAAAGTGATTATTGCTCTGTTAATCGAGAAAAAAAAAAGAGGGAAGCTATTAACACACCTTAAGAAAGTCACTAGCAAGATTGGATGAACATGGAAGATATTTTTTTCAAGTTAGTTAAAAGAAATAGAACAAGGTACCAACTATAAAGATCAAAGGGACCTCAGTATGCCCTAAATTGTTAAATACTTAAGCAGATTGCCCCGTCTCACTTCTCTGCAACATATGCCAGTGTCTCCTTTAGCTCATGAGAGCCAATTCCCCCCCTGTGGATTCTGAGCACCCGAAGTCTCTGCATGGTGATTAGTAGATTCCGTGCAGCCCTGAGCCTGACTCCAATCACTTTTCTCCTTGAAAATTGCTGAACCTTGATGCAGCGGCACAGCACAGAGCAGGACTTGTCACTGGGGCTTGGTCCTCATTACAGCCCAGAGACTTCAGGAGACTGTTTACATGGCAGGAACATCTTCCTTGTGGGTGGCTAATTAGTGTTTCCCCAGGGCTTCTGCTCTGTGAATACTTAAGGTAATCATCACCAGCTAACTGCATGGGGAGTGTATCTATGCAATTTTACCAAGTCAACTGACAACAGCTTGAAGTAATATTAGCCCTGTTACATGAAGACAAGTGCTCTCCACCCAACGAAGCCGGAGACTGGCACCACTCAATAAATCACGGCAGCATCCTTGAAAGCTGAGCATCGGTTCTGAGCCATTAATTTCAGCGAGATCTTTTGACAGGATGTTTTGAGAGCATGAAAGCATGCACTGAAAGCATGCTTTCTTGAGCTAAATTACAAAGAGCCAATTTTTCTAAGTTACCAACCTGGCAACCCATTTATGCACTACGATTATCAAATAAATCTTGACAATTTTTTTATCAGTCTTATCACTCAGGACATAAAGAATAACTTTCCTTTAAACAAGAATGTAATATAGATGCCTATCTAGACTCTACCTTCATAGAATTACCTGAAATTTCAGAAACAGGTCTCTGAACACTTGAATAGGATAATATATGTATGCAATTTCCTTCTTTGGCTAAACACACCAACTGATGTTACCCAAGCCAACACTAATGACAAAATAATTCATCCATAAGACTGAAAATGAAATGAACTTTAGAATAAACTTATGAAAGCTATATTAAGATTGTCTGGTCATTATCTTATATTAGAGTAGCAACTTTTGTTCACAAACATTGCAGAAGTCAATTTCTTCTTTCATTAAATATTTTAGGAGAGTAGACCACTATCTGTACTATAAAACATATGAAGATTTGGTGCAAAAGAATGAGAGATTTGTAAAGAAATCAGAAAAGCAAGATACAAGTTTGACAATCTACTTGAATTATCTATTCATCTATCTACTAATGAAAGAACAGGGATAAGAGATGCTAGCTTTAGAGATTTTTTTAAAAAAAGCATTTATGTAAAACTATAATGAACTTTTAATTTCACAGAAAGTACAAAGGACCTGTAGTTGTTTTTTTTAATGATGTAGGATAATTCCATTTGTTGATTCAATTAATAGGCAAAGATGATTTAAAATATAAATTCTTGGAAATAGTAGATTGTGAAATGAAACAAAAATACTGTTAGTCCCAAGTTTCAAACAAAAATAACAAATATTATATTTTAAAGAGTCTAGGATTAGAAAACAACTTTATTATCATACTTTATAACATGTACTTTGTATATATTATACAATAAAGCAGGGACAGAACTAAGGTAAGCTAAATGATTGTCCAAAGCTAAGTAATATATAATAATTTGGTAATGAAAGGAGTAAGATTTGTAGTGTTAATGAAGTTCTAAGATGATTATAATGGCTTTGATGAATTTAAGATAGATGTAAGCCTGATAAATTAAGTTTATAGGAGCTTGGTCATATTAAGTCTGAAAATTCTTCTATATACATACCTAAAAGTCATTCATAGCCCACCTGTTCAGTTCTGTCACCACCAGATAAATGGTAATTCCAAAAGACAGTCGATTTTGCTGTTATCATTTTCTGTATCATAAATTATTAGAACAAATTTTAAATATGACAATAGTTTCATCATTTTAGTAAAGTGGATTTAAATTTACTCTTTAACCTGTATTATCTATTTTCAGAGATTTCTTTTTTCTCAGGAGGAAAACTAAGTCCCGAATTTATCATTCCTTCATTAAGATGCCAAAAAGAAACCTTTGAACACAAAGTATATTGCTTTATTTTAAATGTCATTGAAAACAGTTTCTATATGTCCTTTAACATAAAGAAATTGTAAACAATAATAAATTATTTGAAAATTTATGTCCACACACCCCTTAATTTCTTGGCCATTTGAGTGAGAAGCCTTCAACACAGTTTCTCATGTTCTCTTAACTTCTGGGAGGCCCATCATCTCCCCCAGTAATTCACAATGTGTATAATGTATTTGGGACAAGTGAGGTTTCCTGCATTTAATGCTTTGCTCTACATGCACATTTCATAAAATAGCCATTTTTTCCCAGAAATATATGACTAGTGACTTGCACTACAATCTTAATAGTATTTCAGATATCTTTTGCTTCCTTACAAAACTTAAACACTACTAAATTTTAAAAACTGTAAATGAACAAGGATATATATAACATTCACTTTTCTTTATAAATTTTTAATTCCATTAAGTTTTCCACTGATTTGGTAGTACCATTATAAGCCAGATCCTTCAACAGGCAAATGAATCTATGCAGATATATTTGCTTAAGGTACATTTTATAACTATGTAAGTCGGACTGATATATGTGATTAAAAAATCAATAAAGCCAGAAAATATCAATTTAACTGACATTTTTATGTGACAGCATTTATTTTATTGCAGGGTCAGTTGCTTGTTTCATTACATATTACCGAATAAGCTGAGGATACACTGATCTCATTAAGAACTTATGTCTTACAACATTTCCTTTTTTATTATTCAAAATATTTAATTTAGAATTGAACAGTTTTCAGGAATAAACTATGAATTTGTAAGTAGAAGTAATTCTTGTCCTCTCTATTTTGCTCTTATTTCCAGAAACTCCAAATTTTGCCTTTAATCACAGATGAAATAGACTTGACTGCACTTTTAACAGAAACTGTTGTTTTATAAGAAATAAACTATTTTCAACTGTGAATTTCACATGAATTTAATTTTTCACATTGTTTTAAGTGAACAGATGATAATTTAGTAGCAGATTTCTCCCCCAAATGCAGTGATTTTAAATGTATTTCACCTCTTTCATGCTTCTTGAATTTCTAGAATTTTTATTCCAGTTATAAATTCCTTATGCTTTTATTTATTCTTCCCCATATTGAATTTTTTTTGAAGCATGATTATGTTTTATCCCTTAGGTGACCATATCTGAACTCTCTGAGAACAAGAATTATATCTATTTCCCAGGCATCCATCAAGGTTAGCACTTATTTCCTGGAAAAAAAATATATATATATATATTTAAGTATATATTTAAGTATCATCACTAATAGTTGCATAAAATAAGGCAGGATGACTTTTACTACTACCCTATTCTTCCAGTTCTTGTCATTATTTCACTTCGTAGTTTGCAAGAAGTTTGTACATGGTTAAATCTCTAAAGCCATCAAAAATAACCAGTATCTCTCCTTTTAAGACTTTTTACATGCAGCATATCAAACAGCTTTCTTTCAAGGACAACATACTGAGCACTCACAGACCAGAGTTTAAGTTAAACGTCTAATACCTAGGGACAGTTAACTCCATCTCATTTTTAGTGGGTAAAGTATTTGTCACAGCTGCATCAAAAGTCCACTTAAGGACCTACCAATCATTTTGTGACAGACACCACACACCACAGCTTGAAGATGCATTATGCCATGAGATCACCAGTAGTTGAGGTCAGACAAAAGGTATAAGACAATAGCAAAAAAAAAAAAAAAAAAAAAAAAGACTTACAAATGGTCAAAGGGAATATAGAAAAATGTTCATTATCATTAATTACCCAGAAAAAGCAAATTATAGCCACAATGAGATGTCACCTGACACTTGCTTGAATGGTTATTCTCAAAAAGACAAATAAAAAAAATTTTTTTAAAGATAACAAGTATTGATAAGGTTGTAGCCAAAGGGGAACCCTGTACAGTGTTACAGGGAATGCAAATTAGAATAGCCATTATGAAAAATAGTATGGAGGTTCCTCAAAAATGTAAATGGTCCATCAGTCCCACTACTGGATATATATCCAAAAGCTATGTGATCAAGTATGAAGAGATCTGTACTTTCATGGTTATTGAAAATCATTAATAGCCAAGATAAGGAGTGAACCTTAGTCTCTACCGAATTGATAAAGAAAATGTGGTACTCATATACAATAGAACATTAGTCATCTTAATAAGGAAATCCTGGAGTTTACAAAAGATTTGATTAACTTAAATAGCATTATGTTCAGTGAAATAAGCCAGGCACACAAAGACAAATACCACATGACCACACTTATATATAGAATCTTTAAAAATTGAACTCATAGAATCAGAGATTAAAATGGTAGTTACCAAAGAGGGTTTGGGGACTGTGAGGATGTTAGTTAAAGAATATAAAATTTAAGCTAGACAGGAGGAATAAGTTCAAGAGATCATGTTGTAATTGCAATCAATTGTATAGTTGAAAATTGCTAAAGGAGTGGATTTTAGCTGTTCTCACCATGAAAATAACGGTAAGTATCTAAGGTAATGCATATGCTACTTGGTTTGATTTAGTCATTCCAAAACACACACACACACACACACACACACACACACACACATCCAAACAATGTGTTATATACAATAAATATACATAAAACTCTGGACCTTGTGAATAAAAATATTCTTATACAAATTTCTTTAGATGTGTTATATCTCTTCAACAAATACCTAAGAGTAAAATAGTAATGCATAGGGCAGATGTATTTATGTTACCTCACCATCAGTGTATGAAAGTGGACCCATAGTCTCAACATTTAGAATTAGGATTCTAGTAGACATGAAGTAGTAACTTGTGTGACTTTGTATTACTTTGATGACTTTGCCTCTGTCTTTTCTCCAGGGGAACATACAAACCTTTAAGGGCAATAAGTAGTTCCTAATTGACATTAAGCACTTTTTATGCACTAATTGGCTATTTATGTATCTTATTTGTGAAGTATGTTTAAGTATGCTCAACTTTTAACTTCATCATTCAAATTTTATTGTCACCTTGGAGGAGATTTTTGTAGATTTTGAATGTAAGAACTTTCATATTCATTTTCTTACTGGTATATTTTGAGGAACAGAAAATTTTGATTGTACTAAAGCTCAAATCAAAAGTACTTTTCTTTCAAGGTTTGTGCTTTTTTAATCTTCTCCAGGAGACTTTTGTCTAATTTGAGGTTGGGAAAATATTATCTTATGTCTTCTTATAGAAGCTTTGTGAGTCTGTGTTTTCCATTTAAGTCTATGATCCATTTCAAACTTTTGGGTGTAGAAGAGATAATAGAGTTTTCCATACAGATATCCAATTGTTTCAGGAGCATTTATTAAAAAAAGATTGTTCTTACCAATTGAAATTCCATTGAATTTTCCTATTAATTGTTTGATACTGTATATGTGCATCTATTTTGAGAATTTCTATTCTGTTCCATTTATTTGTCGGAGAGTATTCCAAAACCACACAGTTTTCTTTCTTTTAACATCACATAAAACCTTAAAATATGGTACTGTATATTTTCTTTGTTAATTTTTAAAACTATTTGACTCTTCTACATACTTTGCATCTTCATACAAATTTTAGAATTACCTTGTCTATTTCTTCAGAATAGGCTGTAGGAGTTTGTACATCAGCCTAGATTAAATAGCATTAAACCATCCAATCCAGAAATGCCACGGATTTTTCCACTTATTTAGAGACCAGTAGTGATTGCTGTACAATGTACACTTCTACACATTGCCTCTGTCTTTTCTCCAAGGGAACATACAAACCTTTGAGGGCGATAAGTAGTTCCTAATTGACACTTAATTACCATACAATCCTGGGTAAAATTCCAAACTCTACCACTTATTAACTGTGTATCATTTGACAAATTACTTGATATGCCTGTGTTCCAGTTTTTAAATTTGTAAAGTGGTGATAACAAACCCTCATAAAATTGTTTTGAGGATTAAATTAGCTAATCCACATGAATCTCTTAGAATACTGACTCACAGAGAAACTCCACAGTAAATGTTAGATGTTAGTCTTTCTCACATATTTATTTATCTTTAGCTAATTTACTTAGCCTTTCTCTCTGTTTGTAGCTGTGGCAACATCTTAATCCTCCTTGAGATACTTATCTCAGGAATCTTAAAAATTGCCAAAGAAGGTATGCCTTAACCTTGCAGTGATAACAGCTTGAGGTCTTTTTCATGAAGTCTGTTTCTTAAGGTGACTAACGGCTTTCAAAGGCTCTCTTTTAGTACCTCACATTTAAAAAGATGAAGATGATATCACAGTTCATGCTCTCATGTTCTTTAATCATTGCTAAAATAAAACCCTTCTTTATATATATTAAATGCAGAGAAGCCTGTTATTTTTCTAGGGACCTAGGTTCAGCTTCAGTCAGATAATAAATATGTCCTCTTGCAAGTCATATAGCCTAATTGAGTTCCATTCAACTTGGGATAAAATAGCAGCTATTCTAATATAGTAAAGAATAATATCATATGCAAAAACATTGGGAAGAAATGACGAATATCTGAAAAAGTGCCAAAACCAAAACCCTGCCTTGAGTAAAGAGGAACCAGTGAATTTGTAAACACAGAAGTTGTCAACATTACTCCATACTGCTTTGTAAATTGTAAAACGACTGTGATGAAGTTGTGCCAAAAGCGAGCATTTCAAAGTAACAGTTTACATTGTGACTCTCCATGCATTGACTGTATTTACTGTATCATGCAAGTAAGTATCCCAGAAATACCAGTGGGCTAGATTTCCCCAGCTGTACATCTCTCTATGTGAGCACAGCTTATATTTCTTTCCCATCAAGGTACTTCAAGGAAAGCATTATAGAAAAGTTTATTATCTGGGCTGGGGATGTGGCTCAAGCGGTAGCGTGCTCGCCTGGCATGCGTGCGGCCCGGGTTCGATCCTCAGCACCACATACAAACAAAGATGTTGTGTCCGCCGAAAACTAAAAAATAAATATTAAAAATTCTCTCTCTCTGTCTCTCTTTAAAAAAATTTCAAAAAGAAAAGTTTATTATCCAAAAGGTTTAAATGACAGAACACCTATTAATTTGATGAAACTGAGAAATTTTTAAAAAGGTCCAATCACATTTCCAAGAGAAAAGAAAAAGTACATAGAATATCTTTATGTATTTGTTAAAAAAAAAAAAAAGAATAAGAGTTTCAAACATTAACTTGTTCCACAGAAGTGTTGGAATCCTTTATATCATATTTGTTTAATGAAGTAATTCCAAATGATGCATGAATTTAATATGACTTTTCTTATGGGTATTAATCTTTTAATATCAAGTCTTTAATTGTTCTTAGTGGAAAAGAGACCAGAATAGGTATCTGAAGTCTTATCCTCAGTGCCATTCTGCAACATGAACTTTGTTAAGTCTCTAGAACTTCTCTAGGCCTCTGTTAAGTTAATTATTGCAATGAGAATAATGCCCGCCCCACCCGCAAATAGCTTCCTATAGTAATCATGAGTTTCAACTAAAATGTGTAATATGGGAAAAGTGAGAAATTCAGATGTGGAAAACAAGGCATTTCCAGTAACTGGAAGCAGGTCCCACACCCATACCAGTATCTGGTACAGACTGTCCACTCAATAAATATTTGTGAAGTGAAGGATTATCTCTTCAGTAAATGAGAGACTACTAAGATGTGAGAAAAATGGAGTGAAATTACTTTATGTTCTGGTGTCTAATGATATTTTCACAAAGTCAATGAAACAGTGGGACAACTATTTAAATAATGCAGACCTAAATGTAAATTATTGTCTAAAAATGAAATCTTCTGTCCTTTGATTATTTTTTGCATTAATTTAATTTAAATAAATACAAGTCATTCTCTTTACTTTTTCAGTGACTATAAGATCAGTATAATCAAAACTCACCCAAACAATGAGAAATTGTTCCAGAAAAATAATAATGCCAGAATTAATCTCCCCAAATGGACTAGAATCTGGTAACATATAAGGATATGAACAAAGAAGCAAGACTCAGATCAATCACTCTAGTGCTGGACAAAAAAATGAAAATCCAAAGGGAGAGATGGCCAGGAAACAGGTTCATAAATAGAGGTGTTTTGAAAGGCATTTGACTTCATGGATTTAGCCAAAATCCCATAAAAACTAGGAAAAGCACCCACCAAACAGGGTAGGCAACCAGTTGTGATTTAGTTACAGGCTCTCCTAGATAAAACCACGTGAGCTCACAGCAGCAGCTGGATAAAAATGGAACATAGATGTCACATATTCTAGCCAGGAAACACAATTCCCCTAAGAACCAAGGACAAGACAGGAAAGATATACAACAAGTAATCCATTAAATGAGGCCCCACAGAACAACTCTAGCTGGGAAAATGGGAACAAAATTCTCCACGGAACTCACTGACAGCTGGACACTGTGCAATTGTCAAGATCTCCTTAATATATCAGTCAGTGCCAGCAAGTGTCAACTTTTGTACCTACAAGAAGCAAGAACTGCAGAGGAGAGTCAGCCGAGTCTATGGAAAAGAATAAGGGTTTTTCCAAAAGTGAGAGGAAAATTTAAGAATAAATATATGCTAACGGATACATTTAAAAAATTTTCTCATTTGTCTCAACTTTTTTCTAAAGAATAAGTGTATTAGAAGCTAGTAATAACACCTATCTTTTCAGATTCTCCAAAGTATAAATTAATCAATAGCATATTAACTGATATTTGTACCACATAAATGTATTATTATTCATTCATCCATCCAGTGAAAGTTATTCAGTATTTTCAGAGAAGGACTTTAGTATAGTGATTTAAGAACATACATTCAGGAGTTGGATTGGATACCAATATAAGATCCACTACTTATGAACCAGATGACTCTGAACAAGTTAATGTAACTTCTCTGAGCCTCAGTTTTCCAGTCTGTAAAATGGGGATAATAGTACTTGCCTAAATAATGTTGGAAATAATATAGATATGGTACTTAGAATAGAAGAGGCAGATATTATGCATTTTACATTTTGTTTATCATTATTGTTATTAGTTGTCTACCACATGTTCAAGAAATACTTATTAAGTGTTCTTTGGGATAGCTGTGATAGACAAGATTTTCTAAAAATAAATGCTGAGATTGGTGCATAACATATTTACCAAGTCTCAGTGTAGCCAGAGAGAATGAGAAGGAAATAGGAGTAGGCTAAACAAAGCCTTAGTCAATCCCATAGGGAGCTCTCATCATAAGCTGAAATGCTAAGCCCTTATGCCCCAACCACAACTACTCAGTAGATGAAGAAACAAGTCCTTAATTAAAGAGATATCTCGGTGCATGCCATATATATGAATATTTAAATTTATTAATTAAAGTAACAAACGGTTAAACAAAACCAGAAGTCCAAACTAGAAGTTCAGGCTCAAATCTAGAATTCTCAGGTACCTCAGATTTTCCTTTAGAGCATGAAAGAATCGGGGGGGGGGGGTTGATTTCTAAATTAGAGTCCATAGCCCTTTCTCTTCTTATTTCTTTTTCCCTTCCAAAATGTGAGGGTCCTCCTATCATTGGTGTGGGCTCCTGCCCTTGCTCATGTTCAGTCCACTCTCCTTGAAAACAGCGGTCCTTCAGCCACCCTTGGCTTAGGGGTGCACTCTAAGATGTGCAGACCTCAAGAGTGGGCTCAGGTCATACAATCAAGGAATTCCAGAGTCCATGTGACGGGAAAGGAAGGGGTTCTCTTGTCCTGCTGGATTCCTCATCCTTAGGAAGGATCACCGACAAATGGGGGCCAGACAAGAGCCTTAGTGTGAGACCTGGAATAAGGGTAACTCTATGTGTGTCTGAGGTGTACAATTTAATCCTCAAGTTCTTCATCAAGAAGTGGTACAAATACTGTCTCTTCATAGTACGGTTTTGGGGCCTGAAATAGGGAGGTGTTTTGGAAGTACCATCTAACCTGTAAAGTAGTATTCAGATGTTCATAGCTATTATAATGGCAGGCCTACAGGAAAAATGAAATATTTTCAGTTGGAGATCAGAAAAGTCCTTCTACAGTTTTTTTTTAAATAGAATTAGATTCCAAAAGTGGAAAATATATTGGAAGTCCAAAATAAAGACAGCATAGTACAATCAAAGAAATGACAGGAAAGAAATGTAGGCCAAAGAAATGGCAGAAAAGAAAGCATGGATGTGGGAAATAGCTATGTGTTCTACAAATAGGGAGTGGTCCAAACTTCTTTAAGTGGGGAGCCTTTGCTCAGGATAGTGTGACTTAGGTATAGTTAGAAAGGTAGACTGAACAGAGGTTGGGTGGAGGAGTGTAGAGGGTTGTGTGTATGGGTGGAAAGTGATTGAAATATTACAAGATATAACAAAATCAGAACTGTCCATGTTTTCAGTTTCTGATTTTACACACACACACACACATACACACACACACACAAAACCCATAAATTTAATTCTTTTAAATGCCACTCCAAAATTCCTTAACACTTTGCAATAAGAGAGATTTCCCAACAATAGAGCAATGCTAAACATTTCTAAATAGACTTTTTTCTTTTTCTGCTTTGTGAAATGTGAAGCCTTAGGTTCACAGCTCTGATACTACTAAATGTGTAAACTTAGGAAGCTATTTCTCAAATCTCCCTATTTTCTCTTTCACAAGATGGAGATAATTGTGCCTGCATATCATATTTCATGGAGCTGTATCATAATTGCTATATTTTTATTCATTTGGGCACCATTTCTACTGCCAGTCATCTTTGCTTTCTCATCTGTCACTTCCCTACCTTCTTATTGAAAATGGCATGTATATGGTAACATTTTATTATTGTTCTCAACCCTTGAGAAAGATATTACAATGAAAAATCATTTTTTCTTAAAGATTTATAAACAGATGCTAGGCAAGGCATTGTGTAGTTAGAAGCAAAGAAATTCAGTCAGGGATACAACACTGGTCAAATACTAGGTCTGGGATTGTCCAAGATGAGCCATATTTGTACTGAAGTTACTTGTAATATGATTATCAATTATAACTCTTGGATTAAATTGATAGAGTGTTAAAGTATTTAGGTCAATGCTTTGAATATCCGGCACAGTAATCATTATGGGAGCAATTTTTATCTCATGTGAACTCTTTAATACTTTATCTTCATGCACTTGGTTTCTACCCTTGCACCAGCTTATAAACTTGCTAACTTTTTGTCATGTTGCTCCTACTTGACCACATTCCCTTAAAAGGTAGATTTTTTACCTACTTATCCTTGCAAACAGCAGCACTTAGTATTTTTACCTTTTAAATGATACTTAAATAACAATTATATGTTAAATAAGCTCTCAGACCAGAACAGTAGCTCATGCCTTTAATCCTAACAACTCAGGAGGCTGAAACAGAAGGACCCTAAGTTAAAAGCCAGGCTCAGCAACATAGCAAGGCCCTAAGCAACTTAGTGAGATCCTGCCTCAAAATTTAAAAATTTTAAAAAGGGGTGGGAATATGGCTCTGTGGTTAAGCGCCCTTGGGTTCAACCTCCAGTACCAAAAATAAAAAAAAAAATAAAAACCTTGGATAATTATTTCTAAAATAATTTAATAGATAAATAGAGGCTAAGTCTTTTCCAGATGGAATTCTATATAATTACAGTACAGTAGAAACTTCAGTGATTAAAATAGAAGGGAAAGAGGGGAAATGGAAACCTAATCTAGACTGGGGAGATGTACTGAAAGAGGTAGAACTTAAGCCAATGCTAAATGATAAAGTATTTGATTAGGTAGAGTCTGGGGAAGAGACAGAGGGAGGACACCATGGGCTAAGGAGACAGCATGCATAAAGCTCAAGGAGGAGACAGAATGATTCATTGCTGAACTCAGAATTCAGTGTTGCAAAGATATAATGTATGACTTTGGAGTAGCAAGGCTCAGAAGAGGGAAACAGCCCCCAGTGCAGAGAATGCTATATGGCCTGTGAAGAAGCTTAGAGTTTCATGCATAGTTAGTCAGTGAGGGGTCTTTGAGGATTTAAGCAGAAAAGCAGTAAAACCAAAGTCTACAGATAGTGCTATTATGTAGGATTTAGATTTGAGGAGGAATCTACAGGTAGCTAGGCCATACATTATAAGCTAACATTGTAGTATAGTTTGGAGAAGGTAAAAGGCAGGAGAGGGTCTTAGTGAAAAAGACCTCATATTACATACTAGAAAATAGTGTGAGCTATTTAAGAGTGAATATTAGCCTGACTTAGATATTAACTGAACTTGAAGTATATGGAAAAGAGTCAAGAATGACTCAGCTCTCTAGTTGATTGATTATAAGCCAATGATTTTATCAAAAAATTAAGAGGAAGAAGGTTTCTAAAGAAGATAATGAGGTTTTTGGACATACTGAACTTAAAAGCAGGTCACACTGATATGAATGAACAGAAGGCAGTTGGTTATCCTGAGCTTGAGCTTGTAACAGATAAGTTTATAGTTAATTTTTTTAAGTATTCAGATTATCAATTTAAAATCTTGGGATGGAAGGAAACACATGACACGAAATGAGCAATGAGGACAGGACAGGACCTAAAGCTGGTACCGATGGAGAAATGCCCAGGAAAGACAAGAAACAGACAAGAAATCAAAAGATGGTCGTGTTCTGGAAGCCAGGACTGGAATGTTTCAAAGACGAGTGATTAACAAGATTGAATACAATGATGGATTAGATAATATATTGACTGCAAAATATGAGTGATTTTAGGAATTGGGATATCACTGATGACCTTTGCAAGAGTATTTTCAGAAAAATAGTTAAAAGGGAAAAGCAAATTGCAATGTAGTAAGGAGTAAATTTTTTTTTAAAAAAGATTGGAGTTATGAGACAACAAGAATAGACTGTTGTGGAAGAGAGAGAGTTTGAATAAAAGAATTTAAAGAGAGTGGTAACAAAAAGATGGCACAGGATTATGCAGGCTACATTTTTCCTTCTTCTAGGTTAAAAGAAATGATCCTTTTTAGAGGCTTGAGTGGTGATAATAAAAAATTGCTAATATTTTTGAAAATAGTTAAATCATTCAAAACATATATGTCAAGTACCACACTGTTTACATGCATTCTAGTGAGCAGTGGAGGTAGAATGTGAGCCTAGTCAGTCAAACTTAGAAGTTACAAACTACATCATAATGTCCCTAGAAGAGAAATGCAAATTGAAGAGATGAGAGGGAATGATGAAGTAGGTGAGGCTCAGAGCACAGGTGAGATGACTACCCTTAAAATTAAGGACAGATACAGCATTCTACAAGCATGGAGAGAAAAAGAAAAGGCAAGATGTGGAAGTAGATGTGCTTATAGCTCTGGCACTTGGGTTAGAAGAGAACAATTTCTTTGAATCCCAAGTTTGCCAATGAAGTGGTGGGACATGTCTGTAGCTTAGAAAAAAAGTGTGGATGTTGGGAAAAGAGGAAAGTGATGAAGATCTGTAGCAGAAGTTGAAGGAAATTGAAGAAGGGAACTGGCCAATTTCTAGTTAAAGACTAGCTGGTGGCCTTGAAAAGGAACATTAATTGGCATGCCTGTATTTCCATCACCAGGACTGAGCTTCATGGGTTTTAAGAATGAGTGGGCAAATCTTTTCTTCATGAGCCAGATAATATGGCCACTAGTCAACTCTACCTTTATAGTGTGAAAGCAGCCACAGATAATATGTAAATTAATGAACAGAAGTATTTTCCACTAAAACTTTACTTATGGACACTGAAAATTCAATTTCATATAATTTTTGTCATGAATGGTTGAATTTTGTCAACCATTAAAATATGTAAAGAGCATTCAACCTTGCAAGCTATTAAAAAAAAGGGGTGATAGGTTTGATTTGGCCATAGTTTGTTGATTTGTAGGTATACAGAAGGTACAGATGTTTGGCTATACATGTACAGAAGTTGAGCTGCATCTTTGATCTAGGGTTGGAACTTTGCTTATTCATGGGGTGGAAAATAGTAAAAAAGAATGAGGAGTATTGGTGTGTTGGCATTTTCCAGACCACTTCCTATCCTTCCCTTGCTCTGCTGGGATTTTTCTAGGTTCCCTAGCTCACTGGATCTAGGTACATTTAGTCAGTAGGATGCAGTTGTAGAAAATGGAGGTGGGTAACAAAATGTTGTGCAATTAAATAGTCATTTCTTTGCTTCAAACTCACCCGTTTATATTCTGCTCTATAATGCTAAAGTTGTGTCTCTAAAAACTATATTTATCCTTTGCCAAGTGCCCCCTCTTAGACTTTGTAAGTGAGAAATAGGAGAAGCCTGGAAGGCTGAAAAAGTGTCAACATCACTGCAGCAATGTTTTAATCATTCCAGAAGAAGCAGTCTTTTCTGGTAGCAGTTGATTCTAAGTCCCAGTTTTTTCTATACTTTCAGAAACAGTTTCATCACAATACACAAAGAGCCAGCACCAGCTAGGACCTCTTTCCTAGATATCTGAATCCGGATCCAGAGAGACTTTCTTCTAAGCTCCAGAGGTTACAGTAGCAGCCATTCATCACCCCCTCTTCAGAGAACTGGATCCCAGCTCTGCATGGCCCCTCTTACAGTATCTAGCTTCCAGTGCTCTCCATCGTTTACTGTTGTTCTTTCAGTCCTGGGTTAATGGCTGCTTCTTCATTGGTAACTGTAGTAGTAACCTAGTAACCTTTCTTCAGTAATAAACTCAGTATTCTCCTTTTTGGATTTCAGCCCTCTAATACTTGTATGGCCTATATTAAATTCCCTCTGTTAAAAATAACTGGTATGGTTTCTTTCCTTCCTTCCTTCCTGAACTCAGTAATCAATATACCATGACTATTTTCCCCCTCTTGCTCTGCTTTGAGTGGTCTTTCTGAAAGCAGCTGTACCTCCTCCAATGTTTTCTGCACACACCTTCCCTAAATTATACCAGCTTTGCCAAGCAACCCTCACCTTATTTCTAGTTGCACCTGGTAGGTTCTGATTTCTGGACTAAGGGAATGGTACTCATTAGGGCTTTGCCTCCATTTCTGGGTGTGGTAGTGACTTCCTAATTTTGCTAATGTCTGAGTTGCTGCAACCTCCCTTTAGCTTTTCAGCTCATCCATCACATGTTATTAATTCTTTATATGAAATTCCACATGTTTTAAATATCTAGCATGGCTCCTATTTTCTTAACTAATATAGCTAATGAAGATATGTTTAGATAGCAGTCATGAAATTCAGGTTGGGTAGGAAATAGTGACAAAAGATTTGTTAGATTATGACAGCATTCACAAATCACAATAATGATGATATTTATGGGGTTGAATAATATGGTATTATTGGGAATAGAGATGAATTGTATTTTGGGAATAGAGATGAATAAATCTGTTGGTAACATAATAAAATCTTGGGACAGCATGAAGGTGTTTCTAAGAGGAAAATTTATTGCATTGAGTGATCAGAACTGAAATTAATGAAATTGAGAATAACAAAAATACACAGGATCAATGCAACAAAGAGTTGGTTCTTCAAAAAGATAAATAAAATTAATAAACCCCTAGTCAAAGTATCCAAAAGAAAAAGAAGACCTCAAAATTAATAACATAAGAGATGAAACAGGAAATATCACCACAGATACTTCAGAAATCCAGAGAATCATGAGAAATTATTTTGACAATTTATACTTCAATTAACTGGAAAGAAGTCAAGAAGACACTGACAAAATTTTTAGACACATACAATCAAACTAAACCAGGAAAAGATAGAAAACTTAAATAGGCCAATATTTAACAATGAAGTTGAAACAATTAAAAGACATGCAACAAAGAAAAGCCCAGAAGTAGACGAATTCTCAACTCAGTCCTACCAGACCTGTAAAGAGGCACTAACACCACTCTTTCTCAAATAATTCCATGAAATTAAAAGGGGGAAACACTCCCAAACATATTCTATGAAGTCAATATAACCCTGATACCAAAACCAGACAAAGACACATCAAGGAAAAAAATAAGAACATATCCTTAATGAAACATTAGCAAATCACATTCAAAAACTCATGAAGTGGTCAAGTGGATTTCATCCCAGGGATTCAAGTTTGGTTCAACATATGCAAATCAATAAATGCAATTCACCACATAAATAAAGTACAAAAATCATATTTATGTAATTCACCACATAAATAAAGTACAAAAATCCTTAAAGTACAAATAATCAAATTATTTCAAAGCCAACCTCATACTGAACAGAGAAAAACTGAAAGTATTTCCTCTAAAATAAGGATCAAGACAGAGATGTTCACTGTCACTATTCCTGTTCAATATAATCCCTGAAACTCTGGAGAGAGCAATCAGGTAAGAAAATGAAATAAAAATAATATAAATGGGACAGGAAGAAATCAAACTATCTCTATTTCTGATGTCAACATCCCTAGCAATCAGGGAAATGCAAATCAAAACTAAACTGTGCTCCAGTCAGAATGGCAATTATTAAGACTCTGAATAATAATAAATGCTGGTGAGTATATGGGGGAAAATGTACACTTAAACATTGTTATTGGGACTGCAAATTAGTACAACCACTCTGGAAAGCAGTATGGAGATTCCTTAAGAAAAAAGGAATGGAACCACCATATGAGTCAGTTATCCCACTCCTTGGTATTTATCCAAAAGAACTAAAATCAGCATACTATATAACCACATTAAAGTTTATAGAACTACACCAGGTGCCCATCAATACATGATTTGATTAAGAAAATATGATATATATTCACAATGGTGTTTTACTCAGTCATAAAAAAGACTGAAATTATGGCATTTGCTGTTAAATAGAAGGAATTAGAGGACATCATGGTCAGTGAAATAAGCCAGACTCAAAAAAATCAAGGATCAGATGTTCTCTCTCATTTGTAGAAGCTACAGTAAAATAACAAAAAATATGTGTGGTGGGGTGCTATGGTTTGGATGTGAGATGTCCCCCCAAAAAATCACATGTGAGAAAATGCAAGAAGGTTCAGAGGAGAAATGATTGGGTTGTGAGAGTCTTAACCCAATCAGTGATTAATCCCCTGAGAGGGTTTAAATTAGTGGTAACTTAGGTGGTAGGATGTGGCTGAATGAGGTGGGAATTGGTGGCATGGCTTTGGGGTATATATTCATATCTGGTGAGTGGGGTTTCTCTCTCTGCTTTCGGATTGCCATTCATGTGAACTGCTTCCCTCTGCCACATTCTTCTGCCATAATGTCCTGCCTCACCTCAAACCCTGAGGAATGGAGCCTGCTATCTGTGGATTGAGACCTCTAAAACTATGAGCCCCTAAATAAACCTGTCCTCCACTACAGTTGTTCTGATTGGGTCTTTCAATCCAGCAGTGAAGAAGCTGACTAAAACAACAGGGCGATATCCTAAAGACAGTGGGAAGATCATCAGAGGAGAAGGAGACTGAAGAGGAGGTGGGAAGGATGGGAAAGGAGAGGAAATGCAGAGTGAATTAGACAAAATTATACTAGGTACATGTATAAATATTCCACACTGAATTCTATCTTTATGTATATCCATAAAGCACCAAGCAAAAAATATATGAGTATAAGGTAGACCTGTAGAGTAGAAGAAGAGGAATAGGGGGAGGAAGAAGGGGAGGCAGTGGGGGAGCAGTGGGATGTACGATTATGTCAAAATGAACCCAACTATTAGGTACAACTAGAATGTGCAATAAAAGAAAAAAGAAAGAAAGAAAGCTAGCTTGCTGTTGGTAATAGGATGTTTCAACAAGAAAATGAGATGAGATATTTCAGATTGTGTTTTACAATAATGAAATAGAATTTAACAGATTCCCACCAAATTTATTTAAGGAAATTTTATTTTGAAGTAAAGAAACTAACTCAAGCATCTAGAGCAAATAGGTATGAAATTGCTTCTTTGCAAAGACAGTTTTAAATGAACATTAAAATTGTTATTTTCCAGCTTTACCAATTAAAACATATTGAAAAGAAAAATGCTACCCGCTCTTACCAGATGTTCTGCAAATATCCAGCATCACTTGATACGTATCAAATCACTATAGAAAAGCAGCACTGGACCTCAAAAGCATTTCTTCTGCCAATTTTTTAGAAATTGAAGCAAATTTTGCCTAACAACATTATTAACTTTTAAAGCAATTAACCATTTTGTTTTAAATTTCATTGTAAGATACCACTAAATTCTACCAACTATAAAATCAGAAAATTTAGTCCTGATTTTTCTCATTTTGTTATAGGAGAAGCTTGTAGTAATTTTGCATTGATTGGCAGGTGACACAGTAACAGCAGTTATGTTGTTAAATACAAGATTTCTATTTCTAAGTTTATTGACTGCATATCATTTTATTTATCTATATTGATCTCTCTGCATCATTAGACGGAGTAGATGACCTGCCTTCACTAAGCTTTCTGAAAACCACAGTCATTTGTCTCCTCTTCTACCTTTCTCATATTTCTAGCTCTTTCTCTTTTCCCAAACTTATTCCTATTGATGTGTCCCTAGATTTACTCTGGGCTTTTGTCTTTTCTATATATATTCTATCTATCTATCTATACTCTAGAGGATCTCACTCAGCTCCCTGGATTTAAATGCTACTCACATGACTCTCATGATCCTAAACAACATCTCCAGCCTATACTTCCCCTCTGAGCATCACACTTGAATCCTACCCAAATGGCTGACATTTCTACACACATACCTGACATTCAAAACAAAACAAGCCTGGAACACAATTCCCCTGGATCAGGTCTAGAATACAGTTTCACCTGGAACCTGTCCAACCTCTTCTGACAGCAGCAATAATCTCTTTCCATCTTCTCAGTCAAAAACTTCCAAGTCATTCTTGACTCCTCTTGTTCCCTCATATTTTATGTCGAATACAATCAACATATCCTACTAGCTCTATTTTTTAAGTGTATATAAAATTTGAAATCATCCCACCACCTCAACCATTACCATCCTGGTCTCATTCCTTATACAGATTACTTCATTTACTTCATTACTTCATATTTCTAATCATCTTCTCATTTCCCATAGCTTTTTCTCGAAACAACTGCCAAAATGATGATTTTAAAAGCAGATAATGTCACTTTTTGAGACAAACTCTCCAACAGAATTGTATTATGGTCTGCCCCCCCCCCAGTATTCAAATGTTGATGTGATAATATGGAGGATAAGGGGCCCTTAGAAGGTGATTAAATCGTGAGAGTAGAGCCCTCATGAATCAAACCAGTGCCCTTACAAAAGAAACTCCAGACAGCTATCTAGTTCCCTCTGCTATGTGGACACACACACACACAAAAAAAATAAAATAAAATAAAATAAAATAAATAAATAAACTCCACTTATAAACTAGAAAGTAGGCTCTCACCAGACAGATCTTCTGTACCTTGATCTTGGACTTCTCACCCTCCAGAACTGTAAGAACTGTAAGAAATAGATATATGTTGCCCTTAAACTACATGGTTTATGATACATTGCTACAGCCACTTATAGGGACTAGACACTTTCCATTCACTTAGAGTGAATGCTGCAGTCTTTATCATCACCTGAGGGTGGCACATCATCTGCCTCCTCTCTATCCCTCTCAAAGGTCCTCTTGCTTCTCTCCCCTTTTGTTTCCTCCTTTCAGCTAACCTACCTTCTTTCTGTTCCTCAAACACTTCAGACTCTTTCCCTAAGGTATTCACTGAGGTGCCCTGGGTGACAGAACAAACTCACAATGGTATTTAGGATATTTTAAAGTTTTAAGGGAAAAACAGAAATACTCAACATTTGTCACAGATCATGAGACCCAATAGAAGTAGCTCTCAGTTTCAACATTATTTTGTGCTCTTTTCTTTTGATGAGGTCATAGCTTTATGAGTCTTGGTTTGGGGTGGTTTTCATAATAAAAAGCTCGTACTTCACAAAAACCCATGTGGAAGAAGGAATTATGATGTCAGTGTCCACTTAATTCTGAGGATTGGGAAACTATTGATTTCCCTATATATGTATATGTTCAATTCATAAGTAGTTACTGTTTTTAATAATGAGATTAAAAGATTATCTTGAAATATATATATATATATATATATATATATATATATATATACATCTATATATACACAAACACACACACACATATATATGTATATATGTGTGTTTGTGTGTGTGTGTGTGTGTGTAAGTTCTATAAATGATTGCCAAATTATTGGAAAAATATACTTAAGCTATTTGGAGCAAACTATCTAATGAACAGAGATCTTAAGTATTTCTCTTGGTCTCTATTCTTAGAAACACTGTGGGGGAAAAATTGTAGAGATCTTGTGAGCTGTGTAAACCTAAAAAATTTCTGGGATGCTTACTCTGGACATTCTCCAGTTTGATGGTCTTTCCACCCTGTTCTCTCTTTCTGGAAAGCTCTTTCACACATCTACATAGATGACTTCACCAGCCTTAGGTCTCCACTCACTCCAGTATCATTTTCACAATAAAGCTGGTGGACCACCTTGTTTATAATGGCTACTAGACATCTCCCTACCTCTATCCCAGCATTTCTGATCCTACTTACCTCCTCAAATCCCCGCACCCATATAACATATCACTCAAGGAAACATACAATTTATTTTTATGCTTATTGTTGATCTTTTCAGAATGCAAGGAAGAATTTTTCTGCTTTGTTTTCTGACACATTTCAAATACCTAGAGCATGGCTGGCATACAATCAGTACTCAATAAATATCAATGAAAGGAATATACTTATGTGGTCATGCAAAAAAGAGAGAGGGAGAGAGATAACCAGAAAAGATCTGTTTTAGTCAGCTATTTCTCCGCTGTGGCCTAAAGACCTGACAATAACAATTTTAGAAAAGGAAAAGCTTATTTGGTACTCAAGGTTTAAGAGGTCTCAGTCCATAGATGGCCAACTTGATTTCTCTGGGCCAGCGGTGAGGCAGACTATCATGGCAGAAGGGCATGGTAGAGGAAAGCAGCTCAAGACATGGCAATCAAGAAGCAGAGAGAGAGAGAGTTCTTTTCACCAGGAACAAAATATCATCCCAAAGGTATGCCCCCAGTGACCTACTTCCCCCAGCCACACCCCACCTGCCTATATTTACTGCCCACTTAATCCATGAGGGGATTAATCCACAGATTGGGTTATAACTGTCATAACCCAATCTTTTCACCTCTGAACTTTCATATATCATCTTATGTACTTTTGGGGGTACACCACATATCTAGGTCATAACAAAAGTCTATTTTATTAGAAAACCCATTTAAAATTTTCACAAGCCTTTTGATATTTAGATGTGAAAGCAGGGTATTTCCTTGAATTCCAGGCTTAGGGGTCTCATCTATATAAGCATGAAATGAAACACACCTTCCTTAAACAGAAACTAAAAACAAAAAACTTCCTGTGTTCTCTGTTATCCAGACTAGTAAAAGATGACTGAAAAATTATAACAGAGGGAATAAAATTAGAATTATATTATTATTCCTACTAATAGGAATAATGCCAATATTGTTCAGAGTTCTCTCATATATAATTATACTGGATATACTTATTGTTCTTCAAAAATGTGCAAGCTGCGAAATGTGAAGATTCCAGCCACCATTCCTGGAAATCCATAACTGCGTATATGAATAATTGCTCATTTAAATGGAGAGGTTGTTAGTGCCTTGAAACAAATACAAACAGAATATAATGGATGAAGAAGAAAGAGGAAAGAAGAACAACTTGGGAAACTTCAAGGAGAATTCAAGAAAGGCTTTAAACAGGGTTTAAAATTTAGAAATGCACAGATTGTGGGGTAGGAGGGAGAATGGATCTTCCAAGGAAAAGAGAGGAGAAATATTTTTAAAGTAATTACAAAGATAAAGTAAGTCTTGTTTGGCCAGTTGTGGGCAGATTTATATAACAGTCACCAACCATAAATATAAATATGTAAATCTGCCTTCATCTATTTGAAGAGCCATCTTGAATCATTTTATATTATTGTCTATTGTGCCAGTCTTGGACTTAGTTTGTTTCAAAGCTACTCCTTGCCCTTCTGCTCTGTCTGTAACGTCAGACATAAGTGATTCTTAGGCTCCTGAGTCAGCTGACTTACGTCTGGGTTTAGCCATTATGAGGCAATATCAGAGAAATGAGCAGGAGGAAGGGAGAATCCAGTATGCTTTCCTTCCTCCCTCTTTCTTGACACTTCCTGTGGCAGCCACTTGCTGCCCGGTGGCTTCAGTGTTTCCAGGCCCTCTGGACAGGTCTAAGTGCTTCCAACTTCCACCAGGTTATGCCCTCCTTGTCTCTGGTAGTACCACTTTCTCCCTGTCTACTCTCAGCTCATAAGGGAGTTTCTAATTTTTAATCCTTTGGATTTGCAACTCTTCTATTACTTGTGAACTCAACTCCATGCTCTAAATTTCCTCTGCTGCAAATAACTGAAGTGGTTTCCATTGTCTTGGTTACACCCTGAACCTGATTCAGTAACTGTTACTTCAGTACCTAAACTTTGTACCCCCCAAAATCATAGGATCTAATCCCTGCTACCTCAAAATGGGACAGTATTTGGAGATTAGGTCTTTAAAGAGCTTATTAAGGTGAAAGAAGTCCTGTGGATGAACCTAATCCAATAGAACTGGTGTTCTTATAAGGAGAGATTAGGACATAGACACAGACGCCACAGAGGGGAGATTATGTGAAGGCAAAAAGGAGAAGATGACTATCTGTAAGCCAGTGAGTTAGGCCTCAGAGAAAACTTTTCAGTGTTAACAAAGTGTACCTTCTGTAGACTAATGTAATCAGAATTATTCTCTATGTAATCTGCAGAATGTATGGTACTCAGAAAGTCATGCCACTGCATCTGGCCACCAAAAATCCATGGCTTCTCCTTACCCCTGGGGCAATCTGCTTACACATACTTGGGATAGATGTAGTGAAAGAGAAAAAATATACTAGGGGTTAGTTCTGTTATTTTATATTTCCTAATTTTATCCAGATTTTAGATGATTTTCACAGAATTTTCATCCCTAGTGATTGCTTTTTGTCAAAATTTCCATTTATAAACTGAAAGAAGAGATTTGGAATATTTGACATGGGAGAGAGGATAGCTAAGACAAAAGAGAATAAATTTAGGAGGAGAAACAGTCAACCCTCCCAATAGCAGTCAGACTCAGTCTTAGCCATTTGTTTCCTTCTAAATATATTACAGTTTTCTATTACTTATCCTTTATTTATTCACCTTTTGCTGACTTACCTACTATAACCTCACAAGAGCAATGATTGCATCTGCCTAGTTCACAACTGTATTCCAGAGGCCAGCCCAGAAATATTAAGTAACTGTCACTCAGTAAACAATTCTTTAATAAATAAAAGAAGAAGTAAAGAAGAACAAAGTAAAGATTAGTATTCTTATATGTAGGACACTACTGAAAATATAAAATGCATCAATCGATCATTTCTTCCCGTCAGGTATCTTATACTCTAATAGAGAGAAATGAATACCTCATGGAAAAAAGAATTGATAGTACTGAATAGAGAGACACTGCATGCCTCAGAAGTTCAGAGGAAGAAAGTGAATAGTATTGATAGATGGAATTATTGCAGATGTAGAAATAACCAGCAAAAAAAAAAAAAAAAGAGTCACTAGGATTTTTTTCATCAGCATCAACTTCTGAATGTCTTCCATACTGCAAACCATTGGTTTCTCTTAATATGCAATTTCATGTCTAAACTTGGCTGTCACAATGGCAGTGTTCCATTTTCAATGCTCTCTGTGAAACCAGGGGTCGGCAGGAAGTCTACCAGGCACTTCAATGATGATTACCTGCAAGACTCTCTAGGCTATCACTGAATTCCTGGCCTCTGTGGGTCTATTAGCCCATCTGATGAAAAGGAAGAATCTCAGGGCACCTAGTGCTCTGAAGTATGTTACTCCTGTCCCCTCAGGCTGACTGGAGTGCCCATCTGCCTTGGTTTTCAACAACTGCAAAGAAGCCCAGCATGCAGAGAATGAAATATCTACTGAGTAAAAGGGGACTGTCAATTCTTAAAATGCTTGTCAGTTAGCACAATTGCCTCTAAGGGTCTGAGGTAATTTTTATGCATCATGGCAAAATATTTCCAACCTAAGTCCAAACATTTGGCAACTTCCTACAGAGTATAATTCAGTATCATTAAGTTTGATGGCTTCCTAATTTTATCCACATTTTTAGATGATTATTACAGACTTTTCATTCCTGGTGGTTGTTTTTTGCCAGATTTTCCATTTATAAAACTATGGGACAATACATATGAATCTTACTATTAAGATTACTAATTATTAATAAATATTTTCATCAAATATATATTAAAATATTATGTAAGTTAACACCTATGTAATATATGTGATTATCAATATAAGCAGTTTTGACAGTAGGTTTTGGGGACACAACAACTTATTTCATCATTTTAAATTATTCCTAATCACTTTCATTCTAAAAATTATAGCAAGATAACATTGAAATAAATAAGTAGGTTACATGATATCATAAAACATGTTTTTCTGACAGTCTGTCATCTCTTCAGAATTAAACTTAAATTTAAATTTAAAATTAAACTTAAATTTCCCCAAGCTGAATGAAAATCAGTGAAATGTTGGACTCTAGTCTCTTAAGAATAGGTTGTCCAGGTTTGACTTTATTGTTTTAATATTTTAGAAAATTTCTAGAGTCACCAAGAATTTTTTAAAAAATCTTTGTCTTTTTATATGCAGGCTGATTATCTGAATGAAATATATTAGCACCTGTTTCAAAGTACTCAACATTGAGGAGATGCTCCAAGTAAAAACGTATTAAGTTCACATGTAAGTTGAACTTAAGAGCCTTGGAAAAGATATAGATTGTTTTGATGTCCATCCAAGGATGCTCTTTAAAATATTCTAATGACTTTCAGCAACCCTAAAATAGTGACTAGTTCTGTGTCTTCGATAAGAATAATGATCTCTAGAACAGTCTCCTAATATTCACCAGAGAGTTTTATGATGACTGATGATGTAAATGCCAAAGACACATTTGTTTTCCCTGAACTTAATAAAACCTTACAGTTGGCTGTGCTAGCCAAATATCAATCAAAAAATGATACTTATTAAATTAAATGGCTCTGTATGACTGGCATGATGTTGGATATGAATGGGAAAGACAGATAAGATGTTGCCTTCATGGGGCTCATAGTCCAGCAGAGATGGTATACTCTGAACAATGAATTCAAATGTAATGAAGGCTGGAAAAGGGAACTAAAAGGTACAAAGGAAAACTATGGCAAGGAGATTTAACTACCTTTGAGGGCTCAGGTCAAGGAGATAGGATTTCTTGAGGAAGGAAAATAAGTTAAAGTTATTTTAGGAAAGAAATAATATAGTGGAGAAGGGGTGTCCCAGGAGAATAAATCTGTACACAATTTAAGACTACTGAAGAAATTTGTCTTTGTTCATCAGCAGAGTATTCAGTATTCTGAGAGAACAAACTCGTCTCATTAGAAGCATTTCAAAAGGAAAAAAAATGGAAGTCTCTATCCCAACTATCACCACTATTTTTTCAAATCACTTGGAATGAGATGTAGTGATGAGTGGAGTGAAGTGGCAGAGTTTGCACATAAGTCAGGACCACATGGTAATGTTCACCCTTAGAGACAGAATGTCACCCAAGCAACCAAAGAAGAGCCCACCCACTCCACTCCCAAAACAATAGATCTCTCCCAAATGCCATCACAACCTGTCTGGTCACTGTCTGAATGAAAGCTGGCAACCTAATTCATACATTACCTTCCATGATAATTTAGTTTTTTTGAGAACACTACCAAAAGGATTGCTTCTTTGACATTGTTTTATTTGTATTAATTTAGCATAAAAAATCAAATGCCATCGACAACATTTTTTAAAATCTTTATTTCATAGAAGGGAAGTTTCTTTAGAGATTACCTTTCCTCCAGAACAAAGAAGCAGAGATGTAATTTGACTTGCTAACAATCATAGAGCCTGTTAGAATCATAGCTGTCACTAAAATCCTGATTCACATTCTAATGTACTTTTCAGTACCCATATAAAATTTTTTATCCCTTTTCTTACCCCTCATTTTTTAAAATTTAAATTTGGTATATATACAACCAAAGGCATTACAATTCATATTGCAAATATAGAGCACAATTTTTCATGTGTCTGGTTGTACACAAAGTAGAAGCACATCCTTCATGTCTTCATATATGTACTTAGGGTAATGATGGCCATCGCATTCCACCGTCTTTCCTACCCATATGCCCTCTCCCTTCCTCTCCCTCCCTTTTTCCCCTTTGCCCTATCTAGAGTTCATTTAATCCTCCCATCCCCTCCCCCACTCCCGCAGTATATTATGGATCAGCATCCTTAAATCAGAGAAATAATTCAGCATTTGGTTTTTTGAGATTGGCTAAGTTCACTTAGCATTGTATTCTCCAGCTCCATCCATTTACTTGAAAATGCCATGATCTTATTCTCTTTTAATGCTGAATAATATTCCATTGTGTATATACAGCACACTTTCTTTATCCATTCATCTACTAAAGGGCATCTAGGTTGGTTCCACAGTTTAGCTACTTTTAAAGTTATCTATATATTGCTATGATCAAGCAAATATAATGACTGAATAAATGCTCTTCATTAGAATTCTAATATGTGACAACTGTAACTTTCTAACACAATGGGATTGAGAACTTGATATTAAAACAATAAAAATAATGTGGGCTTGAGTCCCAAATTTGCAGAGATAGTAACAACGACTATAAGAAACTATACAACACACTGTTAGAGCAAATATATTTAAGAATGGCTCTAATAGTGACTCAGTGACAAGAATCCCAGTTTTTCCAAGTACCTTTTGACCTCCAAGCTCTGAAGTTTATCTGTTAGTCGACATATGCAAACAACACATGCACACACAAAGAAATGTGTAAGGAAATCTTCCTATCACATTGCTTTCACACATTTGTTCTCCCATAAAGTATGCACAGACATTTCACATGAAATCTATTAGGAAATATTCTGTCGGAGCATTTCATTGACTAAAGGAAAATTCAGATGCCCATCAAGGAAAGTACCCAGATACTGATTCTTCCCTGTGTAAGCACCATGCCACCCCCATTTCTTTCACAGGGGGATTGTGTGCTCTGGATCTTGTGCTAAAAACATCATCAAAACCTTTTATTCCCCTATATCTCAATCTCATCTTCTCCTCCAAGTAAAAAATTATAGATTGCATGGTAGACAAAATCAAAGAAGTGACTCACTCCATCTGAGCGGCTATTTTGCTGATTTAGTCAGCAACAATGAACTACAGCCAGGCTTTAAAATGAAACACTTCCTATCCCCAATCCCATCTCTCACTCTCACAAACACACACACACACACACACACACACACACACATACACACACACACACAAAGGCTGAACACTGGGTTTGTTGTTGTTGTTGCCGTTGTTCTCTCTCTCAAAAAAAGATAGGGGGTAGGCAAGTATGAGCATCTTTCACATTCTGCATTTTCGGAGTAAGTATCCAATGCGACTTGCCATGATAACTAAATTTATTATTAACTGTGTATTTCATGATGTTAGTGACAATATGTTAATGTGATTTTTCACGTCCTCCTGCAGTGAACAGATGGCTCCTTTTACTTTACTTTCCACATCAAGTGTGATTATTTCTTGGTGCCAAAAGCCACCTGCCGCTCCTCGGTCTCCAGTCTAATTTTTTATGTTGGTAAAACACAGCAGGACTTGTTATCAGTTGGATGGCATCTTAATAAAAGGAGACATGCCAACATATTGACATCATGTTCAAGGGGAAATTTCAGCCCCTTCTAACCCTTAACCCCTCTTCTCACCCCCTTTCAAAAAGTGAGGGAAGACAATAAATAAATAAATAAATAAATACAATGCAAAGATCCCACCAGTTTCAAGATGTTTGATTACAATTGTTGGGCCCAGAGCCAAGATGCTGAATTGCACTCCCTTTGTTCCTAAACCCAAGCACCTCACTCAGGGCTCTGATCTTTCATCCTGTGTAATGATAATTAGCTGTAACATATTCCAAAGTCAAAAGTAAGCAGGAATACATTAACATTGAGATCAGTGTCAGGGCTGATCTCATTGGGAAAATGACAAAGAACATGCACGCGCACGCGCACACACACATACACACACACAAATTTCAAGATTCAAACATTCATAAAATCACTTTCAAACGTGTGAATATTAAACGTGTTGGCGTGCATGTCATGAGTGCTTACCTAGAATGCCAAGGCCTCCTAATGTGGACGCAGTGACTCCCACAGCCCATGCTTAACAGAGAAAACATGAGTAATAAACCACGGTAGCTTGCTTTAATTTTTCCATTCGTCATTAGAACAAAGAGGGATAGTACGTTAGGTGATTTGTGGTCCAAGAAGAGGTCTTCCAGGCGATTGGATGGCATGGCTCTCAACAGCTGGTCCAGCACATTTGGGAACAGCATGTAGAAAAATGCATCAGTGTTTTGAAGATTACCAACTGTGATGATGCATTGGTTATGACACAATCTAAAAAAGTCACATTTCCTAGACACAAACTATATAAATGAATGCCTTTATGATCAGGTTACATAAATTCAAGACTAAGATAAGTGAAACTTAGTGAAAGCTAAACTTTCCCACTTACTCCCATTCTTGAGATTAAAAAACCATAGGACATTCTTGGATATCTGAGATTTCTGGTTAAAAGTCAAGAAGTTAAACATGCAGCTGGTTTTTCTAGGATTTGCAAAGTTTATAAAGAGCAGAAGAAAATGCCTAAAATAAAAGTGTAAATATCTTCATAAAAATAATGTAATTAATGATTTTTTAGTAAAACAACAATAACTAGATTATTCTACTAAAGAAACTCTCAAATCAATGTAAACTTAGCAGTGATGTTTTTATGTCTTTCAGCTGTCTCTCCAAACAAAGGAACCTATATAAAATAGATTTCTAGTAACTGTGTTTTGCAGCTTGAAACTGCTATAGTATTGATGTTAAATTCCCCCCAAATGTCCATGGGTTAAAAGACCTGGTCCCCAAGGAGGTGGTGAAACCTTGAGGAAGCAGGGTCTAGCAGGAGGTCCTTACATCACTGGGAGAATGAACTTCAAGGCAATTGTGGGATGCTGACCTCTTCTACTTTCTGGCCATAAGCGGAGTGGTTTGCTCTGCCATGCACTCTCTACCATTGCCATCCAGTATACCTACCAGAGTCCAAATGGTCCACCTACTCATGGACTGGACTCACCAAAACAGAGCCAAAATGCATATTTTCTCTTTATGAGTTAATTATTTCAGTTATACATTATAGTGATGGAAAGCTGACTAACACACCCAGATTTTATTAAGAAAATTTGAAAACTTAGGGGAAATTTAAGAGAAATTTATCCTTTAATACCACTGTATCTACCATATAGATGACACAATTAGCATTTAAATATATTAACCTTATTGCATATTTCCATCTACCCACCCCTTATTTATTCATCAATCCATCTTAATACATTAAATTATAAAGTCAATAACCAATAGTCCATTCAGCAAGCAAAATTAAAATTATCTTAATTTTATTATAATTATTTAATAAAGTAAGGATCAGAAATAGTGATGTTCATCAATTCATCCAACAAACATTTTCTAAGTTCCTTGATTTAGATAAGGCTGAATGTAGAATGAATAAAATAGCCCAAATATCTGCCCTCCTTGAACTTAAAAGACAGTGGAAATAACAGTTAAAAATGAATAAATGACTTTCTAAAACATGATATGCATGTGAAGATATGTCAATAGAGACAAGTAAATTTAACAGGTATTGTTCTGAAACATTGTAATAAGAGCAAGAAGAGTGGTTTATGCACCACTATATTATTGTCTATAGCAACCTCTCAAAACATATTTGTCAAATTACTGACTGAATGAATAAATTTTAAACTTTGTACCATAGACTTCCTTTAAAATTTTTACATTAAGTAATAGTTGCAATTAACCAGATATTATGTCATTTAAATGTATGAATATGCTACAATGAAACCAACTATTCTGTATAATTAATATGGACCAAATAAAGAATATTTTTGTTAAAAAAAATACTTGCACTCTAGAAGAGTAGCCTTAAAGGTTAACAAAAAATAAATAAAGTCAATTATGTTAACAATTCTTTTTTAAATTTCATATTAAAGGATTGTTTAAAGAAAACATCCTAATTTTTTGAATGATGCTATTCTAAACAGTATGTTCACCTTTAATACATTTGCATTTGGATGAAATATAATCATTGAAATTACTTCTTTATAAAGCTGAATACCATCACAAATAAGGCAATGCCAACAAATATTTCAGAGGTGCTTAAATTTGAATATAGAGAAGCTAATACAGACTATCAAAAGCTGTTTTTTTTAATGTAAAAAAAAGTACTGATGTTTAAGCTCCTTAGCTTTTTGTTCATTTGTTTGTTTAAAGCATTTTCTGTCTGCTTTGGGTTTGTCAGCTTTGGTTAATTCATCAATAGTTAACAACTGCTCTAAGAGACTAAATCAATTAGGTAACTTTCTAACTGAATTGAAACACTTACCTGATTATTTGATCACTACAATTTGTTATCAGTATAACTAGTATGTAAATCAGCTCTTTATAAACAAACCTGATGACTTTATAAAGTACTTGTATTAAAGAAAAATTGCTCAGATAAATTATTCCCAGACTCAAAAATTAAGGGCATTGGGAAAATGTGTTTGTGTATACTGGTATGATAGGAAAAGGGATATAGACAAGAAACATTTGGTCCAATAATTTCATTCTGTAAATTAATCTACACACACAATATCTATTACTGCCAAATACTTGGGGGAGAAAAATGTTTACAACAATTTAAATACAATATTTTCCATGCAAATTCAGGTGAAGTATGATCCCACAGAGTGGTAAATGTTGTCTCTAAACTTTTGCTTAGAAAATCTCAGAATTTTAAAATTGAAAAAAAAAAAAAACATGACCAGGAAAATATGTACCTGCTTCTGATGATTTCTACCTTCCACTACATAAATTAGATCTGTTATCTCTTTCTCTGGCTTTATTCTATTTGATGGGAATTATGATCCAGCTACAATAGTGAAATAACAATATTACATTAAATTTTGTTATTTTCTATCTTGTTCTGTTTGATTTCACTAGGAATAAAAGAGCCTCATCCTTGAGCTAATTCAGAAATGTAGTATATGCCCTAATGTAGAAAACTATCATTCAAGCTGGGCATGGTGGCACATGTCTGTAATCCAGAGGTTCTGGAGGCTGAGGCAGAAGGATCACGAGTACAAAGCCAGCTTTAGCAATCTAGCAAGGCTCTAAACAACTTAGCAAGACCCTGTTTCAAAAAAAAAAAAAAAAAAAAAAAAACATTAAAAGGGCTGGAGATATGGCTCAGTGGTTCAGTGCCCCTGGGTTCAATCCCCAGTACCAAAAAAAAAAAAAAGCCTATTCATTGAGTAGATATTCAATACATTTTAATTATTCACCCTTTACAATTAATCTAAAACTTCAAGTTTACATTTAGGGGACTTTCACTTTGGCAAAGACAGACTAAAAGAGATTGGATTTAAATTTTGATCTGAAACAATTAGAAAAAAATGGACAAAAATATATTAACAGTTCACATAATTCATAAAATATATAACAATGGCTCATAATGATTTCTAAGAGGTAAGAAACAAATGGTGGGAGTTCTAGTAGATTATTGCCTTGAAGTTTTGAAGGGCATATCACAGGGCCCTAGGACCCAGGTGGAGCCCAGTGGAAATTCTATGGTGAGGAGACAGAGCTAAGCATCCAAAGAAACTAAGGAAGCTAGGCTATGCAGTATATATACTGGAAAGAGAAGTGTTACACAGAAACAGATTCTGGAACTCTTCAGAGGATCCGCAAGTGTTCATTTAAGTTTTGATCGGTACATTTTGTGTGTGTGTGTGTGTGTGTGTGGTGTTGGAGATTGAATCCAGGGCCTTGTGCATGCTAGGCAAGCACTCTACCAACTGAGCTATATCCCCAACCCAGTGAAGAACTTCTTGAGGCTGAATTTGCACATAAAAAGATCAGAGAAAGCAGCATCCAGTTTTGACCCAGGATTGAGCAGAGTGATTATTCCTACCAGTCACCAGAGCCTTATTTTTTATCAACACTGAATAGAGTAAGAAGGAAAATCTTATTTAGACCTACTCTGAGTATATGGTCTTTGTTCCACCTAAACAAATCTTAAAAGACCCAAAGAATCAAACTGTTTCTCTATAACTTATCTACATCTGAGAACAAAGCTCAAGAAGACTTATAGGAATATAAAAGCATCCAGCATCCAGCATCCAGCCAGGTGAAATTACAGTGCTTGGCATTTACAATGGCAGGCATGCAAAGAAGTCATAATGAAGAGATCATTGAACTGGAACTGACACCGATTTTAGAATTAGCAGAAAATGAAATTAAAAAGTTACTCTAACTATATTTCATGTGTTCAAAATTTAAGTACATATTTACAAAATACAAATTGACCTTTTAGTAATGAAAACTATGATGGTGTGAAGTGAAAAATACACCAGATGAATTAACAGCAGATTGGACGTTGGAAAAGAAAAGATTAGTGAACTTGAAGATAGAATAATTAGAAACTGTCTAAAATCAAGCATAGAGAAAAGCTAATTATAATGGGTAGAGCTTCAGTGAGCTTGTAGGATAACTCCAATATGTGTCATCTGAGTTCTTAGGGGAGTGAAGAGAGAATAAAACATATTTGAAGAAATAATGGTCAAAATTTCCCAGATTGAATGAAACCTGTAAACCTACAGATTCAAGTGACTCAATGAACACCAAGAGCAGGAAAACAACAAAGCAAAACAAAAAAAAACTACACACAAGGTACATCATGATAAAATTGACCACAATGACTGAAGAAAAACGGAAAGGCAGAGAAAAATACACGTTAGTAACAGCTTTCAATATTAAGACTAATGCTTTCTAGAAGTTCAAAAGAATGCTTCTCCAGCACACCTGCACTGAAAAAAATGTTGAAGGTTATTTCACAAGAAGAAAAGAAACAACAGACATACAGAGGTACACTAAAGAGTGAAAGCACCGGTATCCTTAATTACACGCAGAGACATATAACTTGTTTAAACTTCAAACGCTCCAATGACGCAGAAGATGCTGGAGGCGAGGCTTGGGACGCAGGGGCGGGGCAAGAGGGCGCAGCGCCAGTTAGGGGGCAAAGGTCCCCAGAGGCAGCCACGCCTGCGCAGCGAGTGCCGGGCTGGCTGCGCGCCCCTCCCCCAGTGCCACCCTCTCCTGGGAAACGGTACCAGAGCTGCCAGAGGCGACTGACTGGTGTCATGGCAGCCCCAAAGAAAGGAGCTGTGGGGCCGTTGGTGGGGGCAGTGGTCCAGGGTACCAACTCCACTCGCTTTCTGGTTTTTAATTCAAAAACAGCAGAACTACTTAGTCATCATCAAGTGGAATTGACCCAGGAGTTCCCCAGAGAAGGATGGGTGGAACAAGACCCTAAGGAAATTCTTCAGTCCGTCTATGAGTGTATAGAGAGAACGTGTGAGAAACTTGATGAAGTGAACGTTGATATCGCCAACATAAAAGCGATCGGAGTCAGCAACCAGAGGGAAACCACTGTAATCTGGGACAAGTTAACTGGAGAGCCTCTCTACAATGCTGTGGTGTGGCTTGATCTCAGAACCCAGTCTACCGTTGAGAATCTCAGTAAAAAAATTCCGGGAAATAATAACTTTGTCAAGTCTAAGACTGGCCTTCCACTTAGCACTTACTTCAGTGCAGTGAAACTTCGCTGGATGCTTGACAATGTGAGAAACGTTCAAAAAGCTGTTGAAGAAGGTAGAGCTCTTTTTGGTACCATTGATTCATGGCTTATCTGGAGTATGACAGGAGGAGTTAATGGAGGTGTCCATTGTACAGATGTAACAAACGCAAGTAGGACAATGCTTTTCAACATCCATTCTTTAGAATGGGATAAAGAGCTCTGTGACTTTTTTGAAATTCCAATGAACATTCTTCCAAATGTCTGGAGTTCTTCTGAGATCTATGGCCTAATGAAAAGTGGAGCCTTGGAAGGTGTGCCAATATCTGGGTGTTTGGGGGACCAGTCTGCTGCACTGGTAGGACAGATGTGCTTCCAGGAAGGACAAGCCAAAAACACATATGGAACAGGCTGTTTCTTATTATGTAATACAGGTCGTAAATGTGTATTTTCTGAGCATGGCCTTCTGACAACTGTGGCTTACAAACTAGGCAGAGACAAGCCAGTCTGTTATGCATTGGAAGGTTCTGTTGCTATAGCTGGTGCTGTTATTCGTTGGCTAAGAGACAATCTTGGAATTATAGAAACCTCAGAAGAAGTTGAAAAACTTGCTAAAGAAGCAGGTACTTCTTATGGCTGCTACTTCGTCCCAGCCTTTTCAGGGTTATATGCACCTTATTGGGAGCCCAGTGCAAGAGGAATAATCTGTGGTCTCACTCATTTTACCAACAAATATCATATTGCTTTCGCAGCATTAGAAGCTGTTTGTTTCCAAACCCGAGAGATTTTGGATGCCATGAATCGTGATTGTGGAATTCCACTCACTCATTTGCAGGTTGATGGAGCAATGACCAACAACAATATTCTTATGCAACTACAAGCAGATATTCTGCATATTCCAGTAGTAAAATCTTCCATGCCCGAAACAACTGCTTTGGGAGCTGCCATGGCAGCAGGAGCTGCAGAAGGAATAGGCGTTTGGAGTCTTGAACCTGAGAATTTGTCGGCAATCACGATGGAAAGGTTTGAACCACAGATACAGGCTACAGAAAGCGATATTCGTTATGCTACATGGAAGAAAGCTGTGATGAAGTCAATGGGTTGGGTTACAGCTCAGTCTTCTGAAAATGGTGATACTGCTATCTTCTCTAGTCTGCCTTTGGGATTTTTTGTAGTGAGTAGCATGATAATGTTAATTGGGGCAAGATACATCTCAGGTATTCCATAATAATTCCAACCGTGGATTCCCAAGATGTGAGCTTTTTATATAATGAAAGAATCCAGCAGTTCTGTCTCTTAATGTAATGACATTATTTCTCTGATTTTATTTATAAATCACTTGCTACATGACCTATGAGAACCCTATGTAGACCTGTGTCTTCAAATAAAGAAATCACAGTAGAAAAACATTGTAGAAACATCTGGTGTGTATTTTTTTTTAACATCAGTATTTAAATTTGATTTAACATCTTGCCCCACTCTGTAAAATACAGCATATTTGTATTCTATCCATAAAAGTTATCATCAAATATACTCTATCATTTATGGACCAGGATTTAGTTATCTGTGCTAACCACACCTGATTAAGAACTATAGCTAATCTGCTAAAATGGAGAAGCTTAAATATTATTGTTCTTAATACCCACCCCCCAATTTCTCTATTCTACCTGTTAGGGAGACCACAACATCTTCACTGAATGTTTAATGGAAAATTTTGCTACATTTTTACAGTGAATTTGTTATTCTCATAGTTTAAATATTTTCCTGAAAAACATTTTCCAAATTGAAATTTGTCAGACATTTTACATGGTCTCACTAATTACATGGAATTACTGTACAGATCCTCTAGGAAGAAAGATACTTTTTTTCTTTTCATCTTTCCTTTTCATGTATTTTACTTGATTGTGTAATATTCACGTCTAAATATTATAGGGTAGCCCAGTTATAAATTAAGAGCACATTTTAGCCAGTATGTTATATCAGGAATATCCTAACTAAAGTATTACAGACATAAATATTTTAGGTTCAGTAGCTATGTGCATTTTTCAGCAAAATATACAAACATATTAGTTAACAGAAAAGAGCATTTTCTTAAAAAGGTAGTAATATAATATTAAATATGTTTCAATTCCAGCACAAAATTAAACTTTTAAATTAAAAAAAGTATATAGTTATATTGATACAAAATGTATAATATTTCAACAATATTTCTTAAACCTTATTTTTATTTAAATTGTCTTAGCTATATATATGCTAGAAAATAAAATGACTGTGGATTACTGCAATAAACATTATTTTCAAGCAGGAAAAAAATGACTTCAAATAATATTATATGGGACTTATGCATTTGTAAAAGGAAACAATAATAGCAAGAAAGGGGACTTATGCATGTGTAAAAGGAAACAATAATAGCAAGAAAGTTGGAAGAGGAAAAATGGAAGTGTAATTTTTGAGATTCATGTACTATATGGAAAATGGTAATAATATCACTTGAAATTACACTGGAAACTAAAGATACATATTATAAATCCTAAAATAAAATGGAAAGTTATAATTAACAAGCCAGTTAGATAGATAAATATTAAAAATATAAAAGTTTTCAATTAATCCTAAAGTAGGTATAAAACAGACGAAAAATCAATAGGAAAATAGAAAACAATAGCAGAAAAATGTATTTAAATCTAATAATACCAGGAAGCACATTAAATTTAAATGATCTAATTACCCCAGTTAAAAAGCAAGATTATCAAATTAAAAAAAAAAAAAAAAAAGACCCAAATATGCTGTCACCTAGAAACACACTGAAATAGGTACAGGGAAAAAAATAAAAACTGGTTAAAAGTAAAATAGAAAAAATGATACGCCATACTAAAATTAATCTAAAGAAATCTGGAGTGTCTTTAGTAATAGAAAAAAGTAATTTTAAGCAAAGAATATTAATAAGCCATTTTGCAATAATAATTTTATCAAAAGCAATAGATACATATGCACTTAATGGTGGAGCTTCAAGGCACATAAAGCAAAATCTGGTGGAACTGAAAGAAAAGGTAGAATTATCTATAATTACCACAAGAGATCTCAACATCTCTTTCTCAACATTTGATAGAACAAGTAGAGAATAATTTAGTATAGAAGATTTGAACAATATATCACACAACTTAATTGACATTCATAGAAGATGTCACTTAGCAAGTCCATATAAAACAATGACCACCATAAACTATATTCAAGAGATAAACCAACTCTCAAAAAATTTAAAAAGGTTTTTCTATAAAGTATGCTGTCTGAGCACACTGGAATTATAAATAAATAAAAAAAATTCTGGAAAATTCCCAAATATTTGGAAACCAAAAAACAAAAATATTCAATGAGTTAAAGAGAAAAAAAGGGAAAACAAATTATTTGAAACTGAATGAAAATGAAAACATACCAAAATTTGTGAGGTATTGTTAAAACAGTAGTTAAGAAAAATTTTATAGACCCAAAGGCCTGTATTAGAAAAAAGGAAAGCTCCTAAATCAATGACCTCCACTTCCACCTTGAGAAACTAGAAATATAATAATAGACTAAACTCCAAATAAGTAGAAGTAAGTAGGAAAGATGAGAGCAGTAATCACTGAGATATCCAATAGAAATAGTAGTAAAACTCAAAAAGCTCATTCTTCTAGATATCAAAGTAGCTGATGAAACTTTTAGCTAAACTGATCAGAAAACAAAGACAAAATTAATAATGTCAGAAATAGGAATGACAGACATCACAGCATATCCAAAGAATGTAAAAATTAGAATTATAGGGATATTAGGAAAACTTTATGACTATAACATTGACATCTTAGATAAAATGAAAAAATTCCCTGAAAAACACAAACTGCCAAAACTCAAGGGGGTGGGGGAGGGTGGGGGTGGGGGAGCTTGAATGGCCCTCTTTTAAAGAGATTGAATTTCTAGTTTAAGTTCTCTCCACAAAGAAAAACCCAAACCCAAGTAGCTTTAACAGTGGCTTCTTCCAAACAAGTAAAGCAGAACACAAACTCTTCCAAAAAGCTGAAAGGACAGAATATTTTCAAACTCATTCTGTGAGGCCAGGTTTCCAGTATTATTCTGATTCTAGCACCAGGAATAAATTTTTTAAAAAATGACTTTTAACTTCAGGCCATTGTCTTTGTAAATAGATACAAAAATTCAAAACAAAAATTTAGCAGAATTAACTATATTCAAAGGAATATTATGATCAATGACAATATTAAAAAGAGGACAGTAAATCAATATAATTAGAAAAACCAACCCCTTTACTTCACAATATCAACAAATTAGAAAAGAAAAACTGTAGGAGAGATAACTACTAACCGGAATGTCTAAAATTAAAGACTGACCACATCTAATTGATAAGGATATAGAACTGTATCTCTTTTTGTGGAAATGTAAAGTGTTACATTTTGGAAAATAGTTAAACTGTTTGACAGTTTCTTACAAAAATTAATATATATCTTTTCATATTATCTTGGGTATTTACCCAAGAGGAATGTGAAGTATATCAGTACAAAGGCATGTTCATAGCTCTTACAGCCAAAAACTGGACCCAAGTCAAAATTCCATCAACAGCTCAACAAATTAGGATATATCTAGTCAACGGAACACTATTCAGCAACAAAAAGAAATGAACTACTGATACTCACTATAACATAGATGAATTTCAAAATAATTAATCTGAATAAAATAAGCCAGACAGAAAAGAATATATACATAATATATGATTCTGTTCATGTAAAATCTAGAAAATGCAAACTGTTTAACAATGATAGAAAATAGATTAGTGATTGCTTGGAAACTGAGGGAGGGGCATTGAGGAATGGGCAGGAAGGGGCAGAAGACATGATTATAAAGGGGCACAAAGAAAATCGGGGGGTGATGAATATATTATGATGAAGACTTGGATGAACACATATCTCAAAAGTAATCAAAAATGTTTTTCAAAACTTATCTTCAAACTTTGAATGAATATAAGCAAAGTTTGCTGGAGTAGGTTAATTACTGTTGTTCTCTATTGTGCATTTGATTCCTCACTGATTCTACAATCATTTAGCATGGGGTGTGCCAGTTCCTATCTCTAGCAGGTCTCCGGGCTGTATTTGAACTCATTTGTGTGATTAGGCTGGAGAAGTTCATGATAATGTCTAGTATCATTTAAAACAAATTAATTTCCCATTTCATTTATCTGGTCATAATTCTCAGTCTGGGACTTATTGCAAATGACCTTATGAAGAGCCACAAACAAATATAAGAAAATCAGGCTATTGTCTTCAAACTAAGAATCCTGTTCTCCTTCGACATACTGTGCTTATCAGCTTTCCTTTTTTTTTTTTAATCTTTGCCTTTGTAAGTCTCATTTTCATAATTTAACTCACATGATATTGGTAAATTACAGTACTTTGCCCCAAGGCAATAAAGGAACTTCTGTATATTCTATTATAAAATTAGCTAATTAATAATTTCTCTATTGCCACTAAGCAGAACTACATGGTTAAATTATGATGATGGGGTCTCATTGCATGCATGTTATGAAACAGCAATTCATCATTTAATGTCAGGCATATGTGTGAGCGAGAGAGAATGAGCTGGAACACTAACCAAGAGAATGAAAAGCATCTAATTCTGATTCTGTTTTCCAAGGATGAAATAAAATTTGTAATTCAAGCAAGTAAGTTGTGGCTGTGTGAGGAAGAGAGGTAGGTAAGAAAGGAGGAAGGGAGAGAGAGAGAGAGAAAGAGAAAGAGAGCCTGAGAATCTTAGAAGGGCAAGAAGAGAAAGGAATGTTAGAGGCATTCAAAGAGAAACTAGATGTACTACTGAATCTAATTAAAGGTATCATGCTGAAGTGATATTAAACAACTATATAATTCCCAGCTTAGTTCTAAGAATGGCAGTCATATACACTACACCTGCAGAGATAAGCATCTTCCCATCCTGCCCTGCTCAGAGTCCTGAATTATTATCTGTTTGTGCTTGATTTCTGGTGCTTATATTATCATATTAATACAAATGCCATAATATCCCAGGGAAGCTGTTGTTTCTCTAACAGGCTCAATGTATGAGTCTAAATGTTACTTTAAACAACTTCCATTTTAGGTGAAACATTATGCATCAACTCTATGACTATTAGATATGGAAAATTTGCTTTTGTGTCTTTTTAAAATATCATATGAACTAATAAGTTCCCCTTAATGTAATCTTTCAGCAAAGTCTAGAGTAAATACAGTATCATCTCAGTCAGTCACCTACTTTAACTTCCCACTAAAATGATGGCTCTATAGTCTACTCTGATTGTTTCAATCAAAGCAAAATGAATAAACTTAATAAACAATATTTAAATATTCCCCATAGTTTCCATCAACAACTTTGATAGCCCAATTTATTTAAGCCTTGAAGAAATGCATGTGATCCTTGCCCTCTATGTGTTCAGCATACATTACAGTTCATTATCATAGCAACCCTCAACAAAGTGATTTATTTTAGAAAAGAAGGCTTCAACCCTTGCAGGGAAAAAGTAGAGAACAGTAAGTCTATTAATCATCTTATATTAAATGATTTGAAGTTCAGTTCATTGCAAACAATAAACACATCATATACTCAGATATCAGAATGCATTTTTTCAAAAGTCATAGAAAATCCAAGCTTAAAAAACATTTACAAAGCCAAAATTAGTTACTTCAAAAGAATGTCGAGTAAAAACCAGGACAAAAGTGTTCTAATGACTGCAAATAAGGATAACTGTACTTTGTCTAGCTTTTTCTGGATTGAAGTGGGCAGTCTGCTTAAATGTACCTCCCTGTTTTCACCTCACTATGGCCTCAACAAAGTGGCAAGGGCAGAGGATGAGCAGAAACCAGGAGGGAAGCTTTGATTGATCAGTATGTCTCTCTCTCAGGTTATAAGATAAGGTTTGTCTGATGTCCAGTGTATTTCAGTTAATCAACTGATCACTTGTTCCCAACTCTATTTCAAATAGGTCAGTTTCATAACTAAGAACATTGAGAAAAATGAACAAGCAAATCACATTTCTAGTGCAAAAAAAGGTATAGCTTTAGAATCAGGTAGCTGATTCAGCTGGGGTATATTATTACTTTCACAGAATTTAGTATTCTGAAAAAAAAAAAAAAGAAAAAGAAAGTCCCTAAAACTCTAAGACTACTTTCACAGTATCAGAAGAGGCTATAGAATTTGGTAGAGCTGGAGAAGACATTTAGTCCAAAAAAAAAAAAAAAAGGTGAGTAAAAACTTTAAATTGCTCAATATATGTCAGAAATACATGCTGGAGAAAGATTTTTAAAATATATTTGAGATCTTAATTTTCCTTTGTCTTTACCCAGGTAATGGCACCTCTCTTAGAGTTTATCTCGAACAATACTGTTATCCTTTTATGTTACATGAAGAAAGTGAAAGTAAAAAGTTTATCAGTTTTCTTGTGAAACTAAGAATAATATCTTGGCCTATGAATAATTTGGGGCACTCTCACATACACAATTTTTATGGCCAATTAATCTGAGCACATTCTGAAAGATTCTGAACTACAATGAAATCATTCTCTATTCTCTAATGATTTTCTATTTTCTAAAAAAAAATAATGTTTACAAATTCTTTAGGGAGTCATTTCCTTAGAAGATATGTCAGAAATTTAGGGGTGAACTGCTAGATGCACCATTTTTTCTAGATACAGAGTTTACTACTCACCTCCACTCAAGAAGAGATGCTAGTTTCCTTTCTCTTCTTCATTCCCCTCCTCCTCCTTTTACTATCTTATTATTCCTCTTTTTCTTTTTCCTGAACCAAATCCATTGAGTCACATCATATGGTATTTACTACTCGTATTCACAAACATCAAAAGGATGGCAATCTGTTTAATATCCTGCAGATGAACATGCACTAAAAAGTGGCACTGGCAATTGGGCACTTGCTGCCCACTGGGCACCAAGCAGCGATGTGTTAAAGAACTGGCATGTTGTTCCATAGAGAAGAATGACATTCATTACAGTTGTATAAAAAAAAATTATGTACCAAATGTTTGCCTCGATGAGTATTTGGACTGTCTTTTATCTCTCTTTCATTCATCCCTTCACAGCCTCTACCCTTCAACTCTAATCTGTCCAAGACTTTTCTTCTTGTATGTATGGTCTTGTCTTGTTTGTTTCTGTGACTTCCTTACAGTTTCCCTTCTAATATCAGTCGAGTGCATTATGGAAATCATATAATGCCTACAAATAAAATAAACATGAACAAAGTGTGCATAAACTTTTACAAAATATTTTCTATAGCATTTGACGGCGTCTTGTTTTTTCAAGGCAATTAATTACTGTCATTGGAGGACTGGAGGAATTGACTTTTTATTTTCCAACTGTTATATTAAGATAACTTAAGATTTGGGAGGATAAGAATTTTAGCTAGACATTAGAAATCATATACCAGGTTCCTTACCTTAAAGATTTAGAATCTGGGCCACAGAGAAGGGTATGTCTAAGTTCTCAGGCCTTGGAGGTATTTCAGTAACCAGAGCTGTTCAGAAAGAGTAGGATGTTATCAAAAGTGACTGGTTCTCGGGCTGGGGTTGTGGCTCATCCGTAGAGTGCTCATCTCGCAGGCATGGGACCCTGGGTTTGATCCTCGGCACCATATAAAAAATAAATGAGTGAAATAAAGGTATTGTATCCAACTACAACTATAAAATAAACATTAAAAGACAAAACAAACAAAAAGCTACTGGTTCTCTCAAAGCCCTTCCAGTTGTTCTTATGGATGTCTTCTTCCTCTAGATGTTCCTCATCTGCAGTGTCTGAGGAGTCTATCCTTATGTTGCCAGGCACTTTCTTAATAACTGTAGATCTGGGTGGCAAAGGCAACAACCTGAGCGTCCAGGGAGCTGGCATCCTCAGGGTCTGCCAAGCCCTTATTCATCAGCTGCTCATGAATGATTTTCGGTTGTTTTCCTTTTGGCTTCTCCAAGGAAGTTTATTCCTGAAATTTCAGCCCTCTGTGTTACATAGATGTTCTAGTATTCTTGGGAAGGAAGGAAAAGGAACATCATCCTCCTGGCTTGGCGTCTGGGAGACTATGGCTAGAGCAAAATCCACTGAATTCGTTGCGCTGCCTTGGAGGAGGGCCACGAAGCAGGCTTGCGACATTGTGGCCTGCTAAGGGGCTCACAGTGCACCCCTGCTACCAACAAGGTCCTCATAGTTCTACTCTGCAAACAGAAATCTAATCATTTAAATTTACTGTTTTAAAGCTTGTGCTGATCTCACCATTTCCCAAGATAGGCTAATTAGTGTGGCATTTAGATCAGTTATATAGTCAGCCTTCCACCTGTCCTGTATTCACTTTATGAACCATCACCATCAACCATACAACCTCCTCCACACATCCCAGCAATCCTGGACCTCTAATAAAACTCCTGAATGCCACGTATAAAGATAGAAGAAAAACTGGATGAAACTCTGGTTTCAGTCCTTTAAAAACTGAATCTCAGAAGAGAATTTAAAGAAAAATAAGAAACTGCCATAGACCACTATGGATTTAATCATGTGTATTATAAGCATAGCCCTATAGGCTAGGGCATTTTTGTCAACCTGGATGATAGATTTATTTCGTCCTTTGTGTGATTAAGAAAATTAATAACTGAAAAAAAAGTGGAAGGAGGAATTCATATAATTAACTTACTTCTAGGCTGTAAAAACACATTTATTTGAAAGTCTTACATTGGATTTGGCAATCACCAAACCACATTTACATATTCATTTATTAACCATACAGTATTATTACAATATTGCAACATTATGGCCAAATATCTTGGAAACAACACAAAGCCACAGGCAACAAAAGAAATAAACAGATCGACTGTACTTTATCAAAATTAAAAACTATTAGTGCATCAAAGGCATTATCAAGAGGGTGAAAAAGCCATGCACAAAATGGGATAAAAAAGTTTACAAGTAATGTATCTGATAAGGGATGAATATCCAGAATTTAAAAAAAAAATCTTACCACTCAGTAACAAAAGCAAAGCAAAACAAAACAACAACAACAAAAAACAAATTATAAAATGAGCTAAGGACTTTGGTAGACATTTCTCTGAAGAAGATATTCAAATGGCCAATAAGCACATGAAAAGATGCTCAACAACACAATCCATTAGTCAAATGAAAAGATATCATTAAAACCATGAAAAGATATCATTAAAATTACTATTTTAAAACACAGAACAAATACACAAGGAAAAGAGAAAATAAGTGTTGGTGAGACTGTGGAAAAATTGAAAGCCTTGTATACTTGTGGGAAAATAAAATTGTGCCACTGCTATAGAAGAGTATGGTAATTTCTCAAAAATTAAACACAGAATTAACACATGAGCCATAAATTCTACTTCTAGCTCATCCCCAAAAAATTGTAATCATGGGCTCAGGTACATGTATACCAATGTTGATCAAAGCATTATTCACAATAACCAAAGGCAATAGCAAACCGAATTTGGATACACAAAATGTGGTATTTACATGCAATGGAATATTCTTCAGTCTCAAAAAGAGATGGAATTCTGGTACATGCTATGTTATGATTTGGTTATGAGGTATCCCCCAAAAGCTTCCGTGTTAATGTAGGAATATTCAGAGGTAAATGATTAGAATATGAGAGCCTTAACCTACTTAGTCCATCTGAGTTTGGGACCGAGTGGTGACTGCAGTCATATTGGGCATGGCTGAAGGGGGTGTGTCACTGGGGGCGGGTCTTGGAAGGGTTCTTCTTCTTGCAACCCCTTCCCCCTTCCTCTGTTTCTCAGGTGCCATGAGTGGAACAGCACTCCTTTGTCACACCCTTCCTCTATAATGTTCTGCCCCATCTTGGGCCCAAGATCAATAGAGTGGCCAACTATGCACTGAAACCATGAGTCTAAAATAAACTTTTTCTCCTCTACATTGATTTTGTTAGGTATTTTGGTCACATCAAGGTAAAAAGCTGACTAACACATGCTACATCCTAGGTGAGCCTTGAAAACAATTGCTAAGTGGAATCAGTCATACACAAAAGGATGGATATTCTGTGATTCTACTTACAGGAGGTGCTTAGAACAGTTGCACTGATAACACAAAGTAAGACAATGCTATCAGAGATAGGGAAAGGAAGCAATGGGGAGTTATTATTTAATGGGTATGGAGTTTCAGTTTAGGATGACAAAAAGTTCCAGAGAAGGGTAATAATGATGGTTGCACAATAATGTGAATGTACTAAATGCCTCTGAATTGTCCACTTTAAAATGGTTAAAATGGTATATTTTATGTTATACATGTTTAACCACAGTAAAAAAAAAAAGTTTTTAGTTTTCTTTAATTTAACTACTGAGAGCTGGTATAAGTAATATCTAATACCACACCATAGATTGCAACTGTCATGTCACATAGAATTTAGAAGTGACCTCCAAATCTATATATTCCTTCTAGTTATTGTTGTTCTTATAAAAATGTCCTAAACCCCAAATAATAGGGATCAGAGCATTTCATGTATGGCTAAAAAGGACAAATAAAATAAGTATATAAATAAACAAAATGTTTCCTAAGAAATAAAATCTGCAACCCTAAAATCTTGCAAACCCAGTAATCTAGTCTTAAGTCAAATTGTTTCCCCATTCCCATGTTGTATCAGCATACTCATTTAATTGCATTGAAATTAAAGGATATCCAATTATGAACAATCAGAGAACAAAGAAAGAAATTGATCCATGGCAAGATTCTTATTAGAATACCCCCAAAGAAGTCTTAACACATAGAGGTTATCTTGCTAATTCAGTTATTCTTGCTCTCCTCTCTAGGAAAACTTATCCTAATAATAAAGAACTTGCATTTTGTGTGCTGCAATATACTCTCAAAAAATAATTTGTTGGGCTGGGGATGTGGCTCGAGCGGTAGCACGCTCTCCTGGCATGCGTGTGGCCCGGGTTCAATCCTCAGCACCATATACAAACAAAGATGTTGTGCCCGCCGATAACTGAAAAATAAATATTAAAAAAAAAAAATTCTCTCTCTCTACCTCTCTATACCTCTCTCTCTCTTTAAAAAAATAATAATTTGTCTGTCTTTAGATGTGGTATATTATATATAAAGCAATATTCCAAATTTCAGTATTCTTTGCATAATAAGCCTAAAATCATATGCATTTTGGTTTCCAAAATTTTTAGGAACTTAAAGAAATTTTTTCACCACAGAGAGAGCTTTAGGCCCTTCTCCCTGTCCCTGGTTTGTTCCCTTTGTTATATCTCCTAGGGAAAAAAAATGGGCATGACCCCAAGAGTGGCTCTGGAATTGTTGCTCTGTAAAGATATCCATCTGTTCCTTTCATTGTCTTTCCAGTTATATCTGACTGGGTTTGGGACATCCAAACACATTTATGTTATTGTCAATACCACAGAGCCAAGAACTCTTTGGACAAGTAAACTGCATTACAAGCTATTGCTTTATGTGTACTCAAAAGAATTGCTCTTGCCTGGATCCAGAACCTTTATTGCTAGAGAGAATGTGGAAGAGTGAGCAGGAAAAAGTACATTTGCTATTAGATCTGCTACCAAAATGGTACTATTTTTTTTTAGTTGTAGATAGACACAATACTTTTATTTTAGTTATTATTTTTATGTGATGCTAAGGATCAAACCCAGTGCCTCACACATGCTAGGCAAATGCTCCGCTGAGCCACAACCCCGTCCCCAACATGGTTATTTGAAAGATGAATACAAGGTAGCAGAAAACAAAACTCAACCAAATATCCAACTCATGTGGCATTTTAAACTTGAACTTTCCTGATATGCTGGTATTTTAGAAAATATTATTTTTGTTAATGTTTTCAGTAATTTATATCTCCTATATTTTACTTGATATAATTGAAGAAAAAATATAATATATGAACTATATGAAAAATTGTAGTTACTATTTATTCTTCCCTAGTGTGTGATCAGAGGATCAATTTTTAAAAACATAATAAAATATCTGTTGAACTGAAGGTTCTTTATTAATGATAAGCATAGACATGAACTTTATTGGTTTAATTCCACAAGATCTTCTGGATCAATCTTGAATTATACCTTGCTTCTGAGTTGAGACTTCTTAAAGCAGAAATATTTATAGAAGTATATTTTCCATAAGTACTTCTAGTTTCTAAAGTAGAAAACTCTACAGGTTTTTCACTAAACTCAAATGCTTATAAGACAGCAAACTTGAAATAGTGGTGTATATCACTGGATTCATTAATCTGATTGTCATTCGCTGAGTGTCCAGTGTGTACCACATTTTGTGTCTGCTCGACATAAAAATATTTTATCTTTTAAAAATGTACAATTCATGGCATAAGCAAGCAAATATAAAAATGTTATGGCTATTTCCCCAGGCTACTGGGGATAAAATTGATGGTAAGAAAATAACCTTTTATTGGAGATAAAACAAAAGGTAAGAAAACAATAGATATTATCCCTTGAGGCCATCTCCCTTTCTCTCATCTGTGATCACTGTGGAGAAATTCTAGCCTTCACATGGAAGTCACTGGTTTAGAGCAAAAACAACGAGAGTGTTGTTCGCTTTGCTCACGGTTCTTTTGACACAGTTTCACCTACATCCTTTCTTTTATGGGCAAGGTTTCCTCTATGGAAACTGGGACTAGAATGACCACAAGGTTTCTTTTCCTTTCCAGATATAGATAGTATTTTTACACATCCAGGCCATCCCTGTGACCAGAAAATCTGTCTCAATCTATTGGCATCTTTTTAAAATTATGGAAATAATTCTAACCTATAGCCAAATTTGAAAACTGCTTCCCTATGATACTTCCTGTGATGATACATTCCAACCCACCCAGCCAATGTTCCATCAAGCAGAACCCCCTTTGGCTCAGGATCATTGGAAGGATTTCTATTCCCTGGCCTCCCTGTCCCCCCTTAAGTGCAAGAAGACAGAGGTAAGAAGTTTGACATCAAGCATCTAGTCTACTAAAAGAGAGGACATTGTTTCTATTGCTCAACAATGTCTAGTTCTAGATGGCAGCAGTCCATTACAAGTAAATGTAGACCAATTGCTCAGTTATGGGGCCAAATTAATTCAGAGTTAACTTCTGGTTAGAGGTGGAATTCTATTACATGCAACTGAAAAGACTCCTCCTGATGGAACCTCCTTCGCAGGCTGGACCTATTCAAGTTTCCCATAAAATGTTTTATACTTCTTAAAATAACACCTTAATTATGTGTTTGTCTTTTTTTGTCTACTAAACCACAAGTTTCTTTAAGATAGGAGCTCTTTCTTTCCTTTTTATATTCCATTTTTATTTTAGTTTCCATTTCCTTTCTAGTATAGTTTGGCAAAAAATAGGTGTTCAATTAAAACCAAAGTGAAACATGATGCATGAGTAAACATATTTTCCTCATTGTGAAAGTTTTTATATTATTTTTTTCAACAGAAATAATATCTATAATTTGAAAAAGGTTCCAAATACTGTTTTAATTTAAAAATTTTAAAAAAAATGATATTAATACTGCTGAGCATATCAACAGTGGGTCTTAAATATCACTTAGCTTTTTCATTACACTGTGCTCTTCATCATGTTTTAGAACTGATACCTGTCAGCAAGTGTTCCATATTTCAAGTCATGTGTTAGAGTAAAAACTCTAAACCTAGAGTTCTGAATGTGCCAAATTTTGTTAGTAAACAGTTTTTCTTGATTTAACGTTAACAGGACAATGGAATTACTCAAACAATAGGCAGTCATAGCACAAAATAAAGTTCATTATATGATTAGTATGTTCCATCTGTACTTAGTTTTGTATGAATTTCCTTTAATCATGATGTAGCACATTTACTTAATGTCATACTTTATGATTACAGTAAAGAACAATGAAGATGAAAATATCCTATTTGGAAAAATCAATATTACCTAATAAAGCTTGAGCTACTGAACAATGAAATGTCAGCAGGGGTCTTGTCTGTAATTTAAAACTCAAAAGTATAAATTATGAACTTATAATTATAAAATTATTACACAAACTACAAAACATCTTCATGGATCTTATGGCAATTCATGGAAAGGTCTCAGAATATAAGGAGTATTAATATATGCTATGAACAATGAATTTGAGTAATAAATAAGCTCTGAAAAAACACAGTATAGTTCATTTTTACCTTGATAGACAAGAGTAGTTGCCAATTGTCAGTTGCAATAGACTGAGTGTTAGTGGTCCCACTTATATGTTGGACTACTAACCCCAATGTGGTGGTATTAAGAGGAGGGAGCTTTGGGAGGTAATCAGGTAAAGAGGGTGGGGCTGTCATAATGGGGTCAGTGTCCTTATAAAAGGGACCCCAAAGAGCTTTCCTGCTGTCTTTCTGTCATGTGAGGTTTCAAGAGAAAAATTGTAATCTGAAACCTGGAAAGCAGCCCTTATAATTTGACCATGTTGTCACAAGAACTGTGAGAAATAAATTTCTGTTGTTTATAAGTCACCTAGTCTATGTTACTTTGTTATAATAGCCTGAATCCACTAAGACATAGGATTAAATGGAAATTTTTTTCTAACTTTTATAATTGCTTCTTATGTATATATTGAATTTGTACTTTAAATTCTTTTCAAGAAGAGTGAAAAAATATATGATCATGGAGACAAAAATATCAAGTGATATAAAATATTTGTATGTCCACCTAAACAATAATGATCATTTTATTAAAATTGATAGAACAATGGGAGATTTTTAATTTTTTTTTAAGTTCTCTTTCTTTTCCTTTTTGGGAAAGCCATGACATGCACTATTTTAACCAGCTGTTTTACTGCTGTGACTAAAAGACCTGACAAAAACAATTTTAGAGGAGGAAAATTTATTTGGGGGCTCACTGTTTCAGAGGTCTCAGTCCATGAACAGCCAACTCCATTCTTTGGCACTCAAAGTGAGGCTGAACATACAGTGAAAAAGTGTGGTGGAGGAAAGCAGTTCACATGATGGTTAGAAAGTGCAGGAAGAGGGGCTGGAATTGTGGCTCAGCTATAGAGTGCTCCTCTAGCACAGGCGGGACCAGGGTTCGATCCTCAGCACCACATAAAAATAAAGGCATGGTGTTCTCTCTCAAAAAAAAAATGTGCAAGGAGAGGGGAGAGAGAGTGAGGGATGGCTCTGTACTTGCCAGATACAAAATACATACCCCAAAGGAACACCCCTAATCACCCACCTCCTCCAGCCACACCCAATGTCAGTTACCACTCAGTTAATCCTATCAGGGGATTAATTCCCTGATTGGGTTAAGGTTCTCATAACCCAATATATCTCCTGTAAACTTTCTGACATTGTTCACACATGAGCTTTTTGGGGGTACCTCATATCCAAACTATAACACACTACTTTTATAAAAGGCAAAAATCTGGCCAAAAAATGGTGAAAGCAGTAAAGTATTACAAATTTGGGGTACTGGAGGAATACAAAGAAAGAGATAAAAACAAATCAATAGCTCTATTGACTAATGTAATGAGTGAATAGAATAGTGAAACTCTTGCAGTGCTTTTCCTGAGTTTCGTTTGTTTTTTATTCTGTCACAGTGCATGGTATCTCTAGCTGGTTCTGGAATCCAGAAACCTTAAAATCCCCTCTGACATCTCTCCCGTACCATAAAATTCTTCACCCTTTACACTATATCCATGTTATCATGAGGCACAACTACTTTTAGATCATAAATATTGTGCAATCCATTCACATTTCTCCAGCTCTGCTGCTGAAATCTTAGCTGAGCTAATAGTGTTTCTCCCAAATATTTACTTTAATACCATTCTAAATATAATCCTCTCCAGGCCACTGAATACTTTAGAACCTGGTGACTTGCAATTAACATATAAATTTAATCATATTTCACCTTTTTCCCTATTCTTGAGATAAATTCCAAAACCTCTAACATGACCTTAGTGTTTCAATGTGGTGTGGCCCTGCCACCTAAAGTCTCAATCTCTATGTTCTAGACACAGGAACTTCCTTCAATTTCTGGAAAATGACATTTATCTGGAGTATTTAGGCATATGCTTGAGTCAATGTACACACAATATAGTAGGCAATAAATATTTGGGGGAATGTATTGGATGAATGATTGCATGCATGAATGAATGGCTTGTGATGTTGCAGGATATTGTCATACTGAATGGATATTTTGAACTGGAGTTTCTGGTTTTCCATGTATAATAATACGTAGCTGAAGTTGTAATCCATAGAAAACATCTTCACAAAGATGTCAAATAATAAAAGAATAAACACAGAAAAATTCACATTTCCACAGAAATGCACTGATACATTGGGAAATTAAAATAACTTCAATAAAAAAATTTTTGAAAGGATATCATTTAAAAATAAGTATGTGCTTCAGGCTGTTTTCTGAATAGGATGCTGAGTGATTATGTACTGAGAGTTGTAATTTAATCTGGTCAATCTATCCTATGATCCTGCGGATAGAAACTTGATTGTATGGACCAGGGGAATTAGAGGAAGGTTAAGCATCTACTATGAACTACAAAAGTATTAAGGATTTAATATATGCTATCTCTCTTAATCCTTACAACAACCATTACCTACCATTATCTTCTCCAGTTTACTGTTAGGAAACAAAGCCTGCATGGTATTTGTTATTCTAAAGGCATCATCTGATTTCTTGGGATTAAGTATTGATGTTTTTTCATTATTTATCTTTTTCAATAAGCACCATTGACCATTTTTATCTTTTGTAATTACTTTCCTATAATACTTCCAAGTTACTATCTACCCCTTAGTGTTGTGCTGATGGATTCATTAATTTCATTTCTACCTTTCTCTGAATGAGATAATTATCAAAAATCAATCATTGACTTAAAAGTCTTTTTCCCTTTTGAGATTAGTTGTCATTTATCTGAATAGGAAATGTTGAAATTTGAGAATTTTGATTTCATCAAAGATTTTTGCTGTAACAGTACCTCAATACATCTTTTGTGACCTGTCTCTTTTGTTACACATTTAATAAAGCCTCTCTCTGAGGACTGTATATCAAAAACTCACTGTAGGGTTACATATAAAGTGTCCTGTATTCTAATCTTAACATTTCACAATAAATTTTAACATCTAAAAGTTCTTTTAAATCTAAAGGTTAAAATAAAAAAAAAATTTACATAAAGAGTAAAATGTTCTCATGTGTTTATACAGTGAAAGACATTAGATTTACAAATTTCAATTTAATGTCATAGAGAGGATTGGCCTTTTAATATAAGCTGTCTTCTACTTTTAGAGACAACCTACTTGAACTAACAAATTAAAATGTAGGCTCCAATAGTTCCTTGTTTGGGTTTTTTTTTTTTTTATTTATATGTGTGAGTGGAATGCGGGTACTTGGGATTGAACCCAGGGACACTCTACCAATTGAGTTCCCCAGCTCCATTTTTGGTTTAGTCTTGTTTTTGCTTTGTGTAAGGGTTTTTGGGGGAGATATATATATACATATATATATATATCTGTTTTGAAACAGGATCTCACAAAATTGCAGGCTGACCTTGAACTTGCAATCCTCCTCAGCTTCCAGAGTAGCTAGGATTACACCAAGCTTGACAGCTCCAGTGTTACATTGCTAGCCAATTGCTAATCTTTCATCTCCAGCTATTGTTCTGTATTTTGCATAAGAAAGGGATGGGAGATGCTTTTTTGTAATGAAGATTTTAGCTAAAACAAAAATTAAAAATCACATTTTTGTAAAAGTTGTATACCATCACTGAAAACAGAACTCTCTCAAATCCTCAGTTTTTCTGAACATTAATCTTGGGTGGATTAGTAGAAAAGTGATGGAAAGAATAAATATGTAAGTATAAATGACTGTAAAATATTATCAACTAAAAACAAATTCAGCCTTAGATAAGGAGAGACTTTATATGGGAATTAAAAAAAAAAAAGACTATTGCAATTAGGGGAATATTCCAATCTCAGAAACCTTCAAGCATTTCAAAATCAATCCAAAAACGCCTTTTATTTGATAGGGTAAGAAGCAGTGTTATGGGTTGAATGTGCCATCCCAAAAGACAGGAGGGCATCCTAATATCCAGGACTCAGAATCTGACCTTTTGGAAATACAGATAGAAAAAATTAATTCCCACTGGAGTAGATCCGTCCCTTAATTCAATATGACTGGTGTCCTCAGAAGATGACCAGGAAAGCAGGAGGAAGAATGTCAGGTAAAGAGAGAGGCAGAGGCTGAAATGATGCAGCTGCAAACAGGGAGTGTAACGTTGATGGCCACCACCAGATACTGGGAAGAGGTAAGGAAGGATGCCACCAAGAGTCTCCTGGGAAGGGTGGCCCTGGGAAGGAACCCCCTGGTTTCAGACTTCTAGCCCCCACACCTATAAGAGAATACACTGGTATTGTCTTAAGACATCCCATTTGTGGTAATTTGTTCCAGCAGACTCAGGGTAGGCAAAACTTGGCATAAACACTTAAGGGGAAGTTGGACAATCCTGGGGAAATGACCAGGGAGGTCTGATAGGAAAAAGGACTTTCAGTGATAAGTTGGCTTTCAAAAGATGCTGTAGGGAGCAGCTTGGAAATAAGCAGAGTTCATTGGCAGGAGAGAAAATTAACTAAAGTCTAGTTAAGACAAAGCAGAAGGTAAGAAATGAGCAATTGCGAATGCATGATCAGTTTGGAATTAGTTTTATTTTAATTTCAGTGGAAAAATAATTAAGTGGAACTGACAAGTCTGATGAAATTCAGATGCTTGCCCACAACAAACATTTGAAGTTCCAAAAATTTCTTGAAAGTAAAGAATATTATGTGTGAGGTCAGATTTTATGTTTTGTTTTGTAACTGCAGAATTTAATATAAGTATCTCTTAACTGGATGCTGGGAAAGAGGATTCCTATAGGCCCAAGCATTTGTTAGGTGTATTATTAATTTTGTTTTTTATAATTTGTACACAATTCCTATAATTCTTTGCCAGTTTATTGACCACAAGGTATTAATTCTTGAAGTACTTATTTTCATCCATATTTTTGATTGGCTAAATTTTTCACAATTATTTCTTTTCTCAATCACCTCCCCCCTCCCCACTCCTGGGGAGTAGCGTTACTTGTTTATTAGTCTAGTTAGGGAAAAAAAAAAAAACAACTTCATCACAGACCATGACTAATAGAGCATTAAAATAATGAGATAGTATTTCTCAATCTTTTTTTTTTTAAAGAGAGAGTAAGAGAGAGAGAGAGAGAGAGAGAGAGAATTTTAATATTTATTTTTTAGTTATCGGCGGACACATCTTTGTATGTGGTGCTGAGGATCGAACCCGGGCCGCACGCATGCCAGATGAGCGCGCTACCGCTTGAGCCACATCCCCAGCCCCTCAATCTTTTTTTTTTTAAATTAATCTTTTTATTTATATATATATCAGCAGAATGCTTTACAATTCTTATTACACATATAGATTTTTCATATCTCTAGTTGTATACAAAGTATATTCACACCAATTACTTTGGATAATAATGTCCATCACATTCCACCCAGGAAAAATAAGCTTTAGATTTGATGATGAAATAAAAACCTTCCATAATAAACAAAAGTTAAAAGAATTTACAACTAGAAAGCCTGCATTATGGAACATCCTCAGCAAAAGAGGAAATGAAAAACAAGGATGAAAATCAGTAAAGGGAGGTATTACACTAAAGGAAAACCTAATCAGAGGAGAAACCAAGTCATGTTAAACACCAAAAATAAACAAAAATGGCTGGGAATACAAATCATGTCTCAATAATAACCCTGAACATTAATGGCCTAAACTCATCAATCAAAAGACATAGACTAGCAGATTGAATCAAAAAAAAGAGCCACCAATATGCTGCCTTCTAGAGACTCGTCTCATAGGAAGAGACATCCACGGACTGAAGATAGAAGGTTAGGAATAATCTTTTCTTAATTTGAATCATAGGCTATTATCCTAAGTTTAAACATTCTTGATAATATTTGTCTTTTATGTTTAAAATCGAAGGACAATTTTGCTATGTATAAAGTTCTTGAATTATACTTTTCCTCAAAACATTGCACATATTGTTTCTTTATATTCAGTCATTGAGCATTGAGTGGGGTTTCAGTACAACTACATTTATTTCCCTTGTCTACACATCCTTTATAACTTCCCAGTAGCCATGATGTCATTTGGATTTTTTTCTTTATTTCTTAGTCTACTAAATTTACCAACATATAATTAGGTATTAAACATTAGTTCTCAGTTCATCCTGAGATACTGTTTGTCATTTTGATCTGTATAGTCAATTCTTTTTCTTTCCCAAGATAATTGTTAAAGTATTTACTTAATTTTATTTATTATCTTTTGTTTCCTTCATGCTGTTGGATATCTATTAATGGTCTTTTTAAAAAACATTTCTTTTACTTATTTATTTTTTAGGTGTAGATGTACACAACACAATGCCTTTATTTTTATGTGATGCTGAGGATCGAATCTGGGTCCCGCCGGTGCTAGGTGAGTGCTCTACCGCTGAGCCACAATCCCAGCCCTCTATTAGTGGTCTTTTATTTTTATTATCAATTTTAAGCAATTTTCATGTTTTTGTTCTTTTTGAGTGTTTTGTTTTCCTAGTTAATTGATATTTTATGTCCTGAACATTATTTTCTTCACATTTACTTTAGTGTGTGGTGGTTCTAATATAGGTTTTCTGTATCTACGTTTATTTATCTTTGTCCTCCATTACTATTTAAGCTCTATTTGATAATTTTCAGCTTCCTTGTGTTGCTATATACCCTTTGTATCATTGTGTCTCTTTTTCAGTTATCTTTCTCTAATATGGGAATGTATGTAGAGGTGTGTGGTGTGTGTGTGTGTGTGTGTGTGTGTGTGTGTGTATACATATATATGTAGATATATTATCTAACTGTATATATTATTTGTAAGTATATGTATAGTTTGCACTTTCTTTGAGAATATGAACAACTGTTCATCCATCCTACAATTATCTTTGTCTTTTGGGTGACTATTTTTGTAATGCATACCTAATACTTATTGAGCATTTGCTATATGCAGGCACAATTCTAAGCCCTTTATGCTAATTATCTCATTTAATAGAAATACTTCATTTGCTTTGTATATGCTATTCCTTATTCTCCACCTCCTTCTCCTCCACCTTCTTCTTATTTCTCGTCTTCTTTGCATATTTCTTTATGATTATTAGTCATCTTTGAAGGAATGAGATGAGCTACTTACTAGAGATTACTAAGCATTGTGATCAGGAGGAAGTTGTGGAATAAATGGCAGTTTCAATGGACTCTATGGATTTTTTTATTGTTTTCAGAACACCTCCCAAAATACTTTTTTTTATGTATGGGGACATTTTCCCTTCGTGTTCCTATGGCCAATGTTACAGAACTCTTAAATCTATTGCAACCTAGTCTTCATTATTTTTTCTCTCCCTTTCATTCTGCTCCATTTCCAGCTGTGGCAAATTTTATTTCTCACCCTTATTTCCTCATCAAAGCTCAATCTCAGACCAGGGGTTGCAAATGCAAATGCCTACAAGGACCAATATAGAGATATTATAATTAAATAACAAGCTTATGATAGCCAATTCACTTTTTATGCACAAAAACTAATTTTTACTTAAAACAACAGTTATAAAAGATAAATCACACATGCACAGAAAAAAACACGAAAACAAAAAGTAATGCAAAATTATAAAAATAGAAATAATGCACTGATCTCAATGAAATAAGGCAGCTACTATAATGGTAAACCATAAACCAACTATGCAACACATCTACCCAATGCTGAGATGTCTTCAAAAAACTTAGATTGCAGAAAAGTAATACATACAACATGTGATTTTGAGCAGAACACATTTCTTCCTAAAAAATAAGTCTCCTAATCTTGAAAGGCACATCCAACAATCTATACATCTATATCTATAAATTAATTCTTCAGTGCTTACCCTTTCTATTTTGATAATGCACATAGTCACATTCACCTCTTCAGAATAGCACATTTCCTTTATCTTAAGGTGGGGAGAGTGAGCCACAATACACTGTGTTAATCCTACTTATCTTTGTAAAGTTTTCCCATGCCCTATCCCCTTATGTGTAGGTGACAATTTGCAAGTCTCAGAGCTTTCCTCCTGTGTCAACACATCAAGGTAGATTATGTGTGCTCTCTGACAAATTGGAGAGAATAAACAAACATAACCTTTTCTTTCCACTTTGGATGATGTGTTATTAATTCAGAGCAACAATATGGTTTCTAATGTTGATCTGATAATTTTGTGACAATTACCATATTTCTGATTAACTTTTAAGTAGTATAGCATCTGAATTATTTGTCAACAAATTCAATTTGTTTACTAGACAAAGTTCTGAAACATGAGAGCCATAAAGCATATTTTATTATAATACATAAAAATTAAAAAATGTAAATGCCCAGAAATACTGAGGTATTCAAGTGTTATATAGTCATTAAAGTGTTATTAAACATTTAATAAAATTTATAATTTTCAAGATATAATCATGTAAAGAAAGAAAATGTATATAAAATTTTATCTATTGTATCTCAACTTTAGAAAGAATATATAATATAATGTGTAAAATAACTATAGGAAGTATGCAACCTATTAATTGTGACTATCTCTAGGTAATGAAATTATGGATAGTCTTTAATTTTCTTAATTATGTTTTCAGTGAATCTTCTAAGTTGTTTCCATTAGATAGGAGTTTTAAATATGAAAATAAATGTCTATAAACATTGTCCTGCAGATAAAAAAATAGTCCTATGTAATGAGAAGATCTGGAATGACCATCTTAATGTTACAATGGAAATAATCAAGGTAAAAGCAGAAAAAAATTATTCCATTTTTTTTAAGATGACAATGATTCCTGAGCCTCTTTTTAAACACATCACATAACCAATCACTTGGCTACTTTATTGAACTAGAAAATGTTCAGTCTCAGCATGAAGAGATGTCATGTCATCTTTGATTCTGAAAACAAAAAAGTGAAAAATAAAAATATTAAACTTAATCAAAAAATTGTAGTTTTCTTAAGGTTGGCACTTTTCTACTATGTTTAATACTTTAATATGTTGAATCAAATCTGAGAAATAAACTCTTGGATTTTTTAATATTCCCCAAAATATAAGTGCTAACAATTATAATATCAATAGTTGTAATAAATATAGTGTATCTGATGCAATTTTTTGAAAAATATTTTTTAGTTATACATGGACACAATATCTTTATTTTGTTTATTAATTTTTATGTGATTCTGAGAATAGAACCCAGTGCCTCACATGTATGAAGCAAACGCTCTGCTACTGATCCACAACCCTGGCCCATATGATGTAATATGAAAATCATATTATACAATTCAGTCTTAATTTAATGAAACAACTAGAAATTTTTAAATATAATATGGTCCCTAGTGAAACAAAGGACAATTAATAAAGAAATAATTTAGTTCTTAAGTGTCACATACTGCCAAATTTTGACTTTATGTTAAATACAATAAATGAGACTCCAACTTTAGTAGGATGGCTATTGAATTTTCAGATTTTAGGTAAAGAATTATGAGACCTCAACTTTGAAGCATTATCAACTCTTACAATTCAATGAATAGATAAAACTGTAGATGAGATTAAGGAGAAAAATTAACACATTTGTGAGGCTCTGCTTACTACTGTGCCTAATGTCAGTCAGAATTAGTTACAATTCCAAAATCTCTCTGAAATTATTTGATTTGTTTTCCAAAAGAAATTCTTTAAACATCAAATTGTATTTTTCAATACAGCATTTAAACTATATTTCCAGTAGATAAGCCACCCTTTAATAATGATTGTTTTGTTGCTAAGCTGCTATTCAAAACTCTTTTGAAGCTTTTTATTGTTAGAATTATGTGTATAGATCTATATTTGTTTCCAGCATGAATTCTTCTCCAGGGAGAGCCTATACCTTAAAGCATTCTGGTATGATTCCAAGACTCTTGTTCTCATTCAGAAACAAAGGTGAGGTCAGTAAGAGAACCCCAACCCGTTCAGCATTAGGGTCTTTTGTCAGCTATCACCAACAGCAGAGTTTATGACAAATGAGGAGCCAGGCTTCCAGCTGAATTTCAGTTTAGTTATTTTTGTTTTAATGTATGTGTGAATCAATTAATCCTGTCATAGAAGGGCATCGTAAACTGTGTGCCAGAGTTAATGAGTCAGACATTATCACATCATTACACCAGCTGGCATAATGTAGCATGTGTTGTTTGTCATAATATACACTGCCATGCTTAACAACCATTAATTGTTTACACGAGCAGTCATATTTTTCTTCAAAGAACCTTCAGCGACTGGTTAATATTTTGAAGGCTTTTTAAGTGAATAACTATTGCAAGGAAAAGATATTCTCACTAAAATAGCCTACAATGTAAGAAACTATAACAAGGGGAAGACATTTGGAAGATAATGAATGACTAGAGGATCATTTCAAAGAAAATTTTGTTGCTACAGAACCAACCAAATCATGACTGTTTCAACTACCACTACAAACAACCTCCTAAATAAATGGAAAGATACTGTCTTAAGAAAAAGTTTGTGAGGTGGAATTCACTACTGATAGATTTTTTTGAGGACCAATGAGGCCTGTACTCAGAATCCATGCAATATCACTAGGACTTCCTAAGAGAAGATATAATCATGGATTTATAATTTTCTAAAATCACTATAAAAAGCCTGGCTGTTGTGGGTTTCTTGGCTGGTGAAAGGAAGCATGTGGCCATCACAGCCCAAAGTTATAGTTTACCAGCTTTCTGTGGATTGGTTTCAGGCGACTTCTGCACAATTTCATTGGCCATATGGCTTTCCACAGCCAAACACAGACACCATGAGTTAATGTAAAGTTTCCAAGAATCAGAACAGTAAATCATGGTAACCATTATCCACTTTAACTCATTGTTTATATTCTCAGTGGAGACAACAATGTCTAAGTTAGCCCAAAAGATTTAATAGAAACACGAATTCAATACAAACATGAACAATTTTATAAGCTATAAGCAAGTAAGAAATCAAACTAAATACAAGTAAAGAATACAGGTTAAAAAAATAGCCTATAAAGTGCTACTATAGTTATTGCTACAACAGTATTTCAGGCTTGTTGTGGTTGTTGTTGGTGATGTAGAAAAGAAAAATTGACCACAGACAATTTCTTCACATTTGGGAAGAATTATTTCTGAGTTTTGTCCTCAAGAAATATATTTTGAAATTTTTAATCTTCAAGCACTTAGCCTTGAAATTATGCACTATAAGATACATCATGTTTTTATAAATGCAAACACACATGGTTTATCTTTGTATTCCAAATTACTGAAGTAATTTTTTGCTATCCTCTATAATTATTATTCCTTTTAATCCTCATTAATATACAGTTTCTAGTGACAAGACACACTTAAAATAAAGAAACAAAAAAAAGTCAATATACATTTATCTATGATTCATTTGATTGGAGAAGCTTTTTCTCGAAATTTAAGGCACATAATAATTACCTATGATAGTTATCTAAAAACATATATTCCCAAAGATTCTGATTCAATTGGTATCAATTAAGTATAAGTAGAAGCCATTTTACAAACTACATTTTAATAGTTGCCCTATGATTTTGGTAAAAATAAAAAAAATCAGTAAGTTTGAATTGATCAGCACCAGAAGACTTCAAAAATACTTTACATTGTCTAGAAGAAAAGCATGCAACATAGAGGTATTAAAAATATTTCAAAATACTACTCATATTTTTAAAATCTGTTTTAATATTGAAATTTTGATGCCCCAGTGTAGCAAAAATATAAGAAGTAAAAAGTATGCACAATTACCTTATATAATTTGATGATCCATATTATGTAACAGTATTTCTATGAAGCCAAATTTATATTTATATAAGCCAAACTATACAATAGTTCACCACTATGAGATGGTGAATATCATAGAAAATAAGTCTGTGTTTTCCAATCCATCCCAAAATATTCCAGTGATCTAGTTAGCATTAGAGATCTCTCAGGGTGCACAGAAGAAACAGAAAAAAGCAGAAGGAACCAAATGAAGTTTCAAGCAATTATTTGTTTTGTTTGATGCACAAAAATAGAAGTTTCATACAGTTCAATCTAATATAACAGTGGAAAATATCTGAACCATATTTTGAATCTGAACTAGAATCACTGACACTTTTAAATAGTATAGATCATGAAAAAAATTGAGAGCAAAATAATCCTTTAGTTTGGGGAAAAAAAACTGTAGAAGTTACTCAAGATATATTTTTTTATCCTGGATGAAACAGAGTTGGCAATGTTAGACTTCAAAAAAGGCTCAAGACTCATGCCTTGAGGCCTTTCTGTATCCTGTTCCTTGTCCTGTAATATTCTTTACCCTGGGCTTCTGAGTGATTGGTTTCCTGTTTCAAGTTCAACATCATCTCTTCAGGGACTTTTTGTGGGGCAGGGAGGTAGGGGTGTCCCAGGGATTGAACTCAGGAGCACTTGACCACTGAGCCACATCCCCAGTCCTATTTTGTATTTTATTTATAGACAGGGTCTCACTGAGTTGCTTAGTGCCTTCCCCTTACTGAGGCTGGCTTTGAACTCCTCAAAAATCCTCCTGCCCCAGCCTCTGGAGCCACTGGGATTATGTGTGCCACTGTACCCAGCCTCAGGGACCCCCCCTTTTTTTTCCAGTTGTCAATGGATCTTTATTTATTTATATGCAGTGCTGAGAATCAAACCACATGTCAGGCAAGTGCTCTACACTGAGCATGACTCCAGCCCCTTAGGGACCTTTTTAATCATATAATTTTAAATATGTCCTTTCTATCCTATTCCATCTATCCTGAACACCTAGTTCTTGCCTCTCTCACACACATCTCAGTTTGGATTGTGGGCTTGTGCTTTTGCTCTTGACTCAATTGTTGATTTCTCACTATAGTATTCCAAGTTCAAACTGGGTGAGAATCAAGTCTGTAGATGGACAACAAAAATTTCTTGCATGAATTGGCTAGTTGAATCTACTTCTTTTCTATTAATATGCAACTATCCAAATCCTTTGTTTTCTCTTCCCATTTCTACAAAGTAAATTTGATTAAATTGTATGTAAATAACAAAGAAGTTCAAAAGAGAAATCCCTCTGCAAACTGTTAACATCTTACATTGTATAATACTATTCTAATTAGTAAGATATTTTCTTCATGTTCACAAATATGATAATTTATAGTCAAAACTTGAAACTATTTGTTAACTTCTAGAAGCTTAAACAGAAAGAAGCTATCAAATTTGACCAAATAGAAAGGTTAACATTTTACTTGGAGTGAAAAAATAGTAAAATTTTTTACTGTCATCATTATCAATTGGTTGAAGGGTACTGATTGCTTAGCCACCTCCCATAGGATACCTCTCTGGGGACATTGCATAATATTAACATATGCCCAATGCTAGGGTGTATGTCAGTCACGAGATTGCTGCTTAAATTATTGCCCTTCTGAAAATTAGACAAATCAGGCATGTCACACAGACAAACATATGAGCATATGTAAAAGAAATCTAAGAAGCTGGATCAGGGAGAAGGAAGAAGGGAGGGAGCTAGAAAGGAAGGAAAAGAGATAAGGAAGGAGGGAGGATTGAATAAGATCACTCTAGAAATATATTAAACCTATAAGAAAAATAAATACATAGGTAAATTATGTCCCTTAGAATTTTGAGAAATATTGAATTTAAAAATTTCTGTTCAATCAATTCAGCAAAAAAAAATGATGTCAATGAATCTGATGTCTTTCTATTTATGATGTGGATTTTTAAAAATCTCTAGTAATAATCTCACTGTTCATATTTAGTCATCATATATCCAAGTAATCACTATAATTTTTCTTTAGACACTTTCCATAATTGTTCCTACAAATGTTTTCCTGAAAATAATTTTAGTATAATTCTTAGCAAATCATTACTATTGGAAAGATGGTTAAAAATTGATCTGAGCTGGATTAAATTCTATTTCATGAGCATAATTTTCAAAATCCCAAATTTAAAATGATAGAAGTGGTTTGTAGAGTCCTGCCCTATATTATTACTTCTTTTTTTGTGAATCCCTCATTTATTAACACACTTAATTATAACAACTGAAAGAATATCCAGCTTTATTAATGGTGTGTCCATTTACTCAAATAATAAGAATGTGAACCAGAACACTGAGAGGTGGGCAAAGGTTAGACATGCACACGCCTTTCTGTAGCTAGGCTACCACAGTTAGCATGGAATTTTTGCCTCATCATTTCTGAACCTTGGAATTTCCAACAGACTCTCAAAAAATTATTCTTCCTTGATTTGAAACTATAAAAAATTCAATATCATGAAATAATGCACCTTCAATTTCTTTTTTTTAATGAAAAGATAGAAAAAAAATTCTGTCATTCTTAATTACAAAAATCACAAGTCACAACATAGCCTGTAATCTCCAACTGCCTCAAAATTACCATGGAATTCTAATTATCAAAGCCTTATATCTTCTAGGTAAATAATTTTGTTTTCAGGCCCATTTCTAGTTCATTCGTCAAATCTGCTGATTGCCAAATTGTGATTTTTATAACAGAAGGATACTATTATCTCAGTAAATGTGAAACTAAAATCATGCAAACAACAACATTGAAGTCATCTCCATCCAAGCACACTCCTAACTTCAAATTTTTGCATTCTCAGCTCCTGATCTGGAATGCTCTTCCCCAGATACACAGGGATCCTTCCTCACCTCTTCAGTTCTTTATTCAAATACTATCTTCTCGTTAAGGTGTTTGCAGAGCATGGTAATTACAACTACAAACTCTCCTTCCAGGTTTTTGCATTATTTATTTTCTATAGCATTTCTTATTTTCTGATGTTTTACGTATTTCATTTATGTTTCTTAATTATCTGTCTCCTCCCACTAAAGCACAAGCTTTCTGTAGGCAGGCAGTTTTGTTGTTTGGATGGCTGCTATTTTCTTATTGAATCAATACAGGGACAAAATAAATGAAGGAAAGGATGAACAAAAGCAGCCAGCTAGCAAAATCAGACCTTTAATGAGAAAATATAAATGTCTGTGAGAGTTGTACATCACAAGTGATTTTGTATTGTGTTAGGGTCAAAAAGCAATAATACCAATATGTTTCCATAGGTGGACTGGTTAACACAAGTTGTAATAGAAGAAAATATGTTTGAAAGTTATAGTGAACAAACTTGAATGCAATAAAAGGTAAAAATTGTAATTTGCATTTATTATTTGAAATTAATCAAAACGGTTATAGACTTTTATTTAGGTATGAAAAAGGTATATATGCTAAATACCAATATCTCACTGAATAAAGGAATATTACTAAACTTTGATATTCATAAATTAGTGTACTGCTAAAATTTATTGTACATTTAGTATTCTCTCAAGAAGACTGGCTGGTATACAACTGGCAATGTTAAAATGCTCTTACTGTCCATACATATACGGGTAGTTGGAATTCTCACTATTTTTAGGGAAAATTCTAAAATTCTAAAATTTCCCCAGCCCGAATTTGTATTTTATTTGAAGACAGGATCTCATTGAATTGCTTAACTTTTTTTTTTTTTTCAAGTGGGAAAGAGCTTTATTTGGTCTTAGGAATTACAATTCTAAAGACATGAATTTGGTAAAACACAAAAAGGATGTTCCAAAGAGAGAACAAAGAGCTTGTGCTTAAGATGTCAAAAACCTGCCCGGTGCGGTGGCACACACCTGTAGTCCCAGCGGCTCGGGAGACTGAAGCAAGAGAATGGAGAGTTCAAAGCCAGCCTCAGCAAAAGCAAGGCACCAAGCAACTCAGTGAGACCCTGTCTCTAAATAAAATATAAAATAGGGCTGGGGACGTGACTCAGTGATTGAGTGCCCCTGAGTTCAATCCCCAATACCCCCCAAAAAAGACGGCAAAAACCTACAATGATTGGTGCAGGCAGCCATTGAAGTCTGTGACTCCACAACTGATAGGTGAACTCATAGTTACAGCTAGGGACAGATCTGGGTCAGGGTAAGTACAGCCTGTCAGGTGCTCTCTAGCTCCATTCTAAAATGCTCTCTCTCTCTCTCTCCCTCTCTCTCCCCCTCCCTCTCACCAAAGTGATTCCATCTTAGTAAAGTTTCCAGAGCTTCACAAAATTCGTGGGGAAAAGTCTAAAATAAGACCTGCTATGGTCCTCTCTGCAGGAGGAGGGAGTAGGATTGCTGGATGAGGGTTTTATTTCCAAGGAAGATGTTCACCTTCTCCTTAAAGATATATTGAAGCCATTAAAAAAGAAAAATATTTTTCCTTTTTCTCGTTTGAATCCTTAGCTGGGGCCCTGTAACAAAAGGCAGATTAACAAGAGAAAAAAAAAAAAAACAGAAGATCACTAAGGTGCCTATGTTAGTGTCTATGTTATATACACGTGGGCCAAAGCTCAGGGAAAGAGTAACTCTCAAAGAAGCAGTTTAACATTTTTTCATAATTTGTTGATCAATTGTATATCTTCTTCTGTGAAGTATTTGCCCATTTCCTTAGCCCATTTATTGATTTATTTGTTTTTCCTGGTTTTAAAATTTTTTAGTTTTTTATGTGTCCTGGAGATTGGTGCTCTATCTGATGGGTGTGTGGTAAAAATTTTCTCCCGTTCTGTAGCCTCTATTCACCTCACTGATTGTTTCTTTTGCTAAGAAGATTTTTATTTTGAATTCATCTCATTTATTGATTCTTGATTTTACTTCTTGTGCTTTATGAGTCTTTTTGAGGTAGTCCAGTCCTAAACTGACATGATGTAGATTTGGGCCTGTTTTTGGTTTTTTTTTTTTTTTTTTTTTTTTTTTTTTGCTTGTTTCTTTGTTTGGTTGGTTGGTTTGGTTTTCTATTAGGTGCAGAGTCTCTGGCCTAATCCCTAGATCCTTGATTCACTTGGAGTTGAGTTTTGTGCAGGCTGAGAGAGATGGGTTTAATTTCATTTTGCTGCATATGGATTTCCAGTTTTCCCAGCACCATTTGTTGAAGAAGTTATCTTTTCTCTGATGTATGTTTTTTGCTGAAGCTGGCTTTGAACTCTTGCCTCAACCTCCAAAGCCACTGGCATTACAGGCATGCATCAACATGCCTGGCCTATTATTTTTATTTAACTGTAAACTTTTATTAATTTAAGTTTCACCATCAACATTTAGTATCATATGCACAAATGCTGATGCAGATTTTTTCATAGATGGTCTTTTGGTCCTTTTTATTTTTTTCTTATTATTTTCCCCAAAGAGGTGAATTTAAAAATATGAACCAAAATTTATTAAGCAAATTAGGGGAATGAAAAGCTGATGCATAATGAAGAAGGTCAAAGGAATTGATGGATTCTAGATAGGGTAGAGGGGTGGGAAGGAAAGGGAGGGAGCAGGGGATTGGCAAGGGTGGTGTGATATGATAGACATCATCATCCAAAGTACATGTATTAAGACACAAATTGGTGTCAACATACTTTATATACAACCAGAGATATGAAAAATTGTGCTGTATACATGTAGTAAGAATTGCAATGCCTTCCACTGTCATTTTTTAAAAATCAATTTAAAAAAAATTTACAGACATTTCATAAAAAAGATAACCAAATGCCTGAAAAACTTGTGGGAAAGTATTCAACTTTATTAGTCATCAGTAAAACAAACATTAAATCACAGTGTGATACCGCCACACACATAACCAGAATGCTAAAATTAAAAAGGCTTTAATAGCAAGTGTTGGTAAGGATATAAAACAATCAGAACTCTCATACACTGCTGGTATGAGTATAAATTTGTACAACTTTGAAAAATTGTTTCATAGTATCCACTAAAGCTGAACATATGCATACCCATGACAGCCATCCCACTCCCAGGTATATATGAATTAGAAATAGATTCCTACATATGTTCATAAAAATACACTACTAGAATGTTCATAGCAACATTATTTCATAGCAACACTATTTATAATGTCTGACACCAGAAACTAACCAGAAGTCCATGAAAAATAGAATAAATTTTAAAAATTGTCATGTCTTCACACAATGAAGTCTTACACTGCAACAAAATTAAAAGAGCTAAAACTGAAGGCAACAATGGTGTTGACTCTCACAAACATAACTTTGAATGAAAGAAGATTACTATAGGGAAGAGTACGTATTATTATATTTACATTTAAATACACAAAACTAATTTATGCTTTTAGAAGTCAAGATGATACTTAATTTTGGTGGCAGAGTTTATGTAGCCAAATGGAATATAAGAAAGGCGATGTGGATAAGTTTATTCAGTTGTGTTTACTTGTGATCATCTAATTTGTGAAAATTCATGCAGCTTTACCCCACAACATAAGCAATTATCTCTGGTTAATTTTACTTTATTAAAGTTTTAATATCTCTATGGTCAAAGGAGTTATAACATAACCCAGCCACCCTTGATGTTCATGTTTAGTGACACTTCATGGTGATCACCGATATTCCCACAACACCACACTTTAGAGTGGGGTAAATAGACTTTACTTCTACTGACATGGCAAAAGGACACTTGTTGAGGCTACAGATAAAAAGGTTAAAGGTGACACCAGGACCTGTTTCATGGTTGTGCCACCTGTACAGTCACATAGAGTCTGTGTTAGAAGGACTCTGAGCTTCCTTTAATGCTCCGTGGACACCATCTTGAACTTCTTAATATTTTGAAAAAGGACATACACTTTTCATTTTCCACTGCATCCTACAAATTATGTTACTGTTCTGAGTAACTCATTTGCCTTTATTAAATATCTGACATGTTCTCCACATTTAGACATTGAGAAGAAATAAACTTATAATAGGATATAGTTTGGATGGAAAATAAGAAAGCCTCAGAACTTCAGTAAAATAGTGATTTACATGTAAGGACATTCAAGTGGAAGCACAAAAATAAATCAATAGTTAGAACTGTATTACTGGAATAAGTAACAAAATGATTATTAGGAAACAATTATTAAGTAGTTACTATAAAATGATAGGCAATCAGGCCAAACATTATTTCACATTCCCCTTAGTGCACAGTTCTATAATAAAATTCAATAATATCCCATTAATTTATCTTAGCACATTCAGAAAAGTATTTTTGCACAAACCATTCCTTTTGGAATACTGAAAATGTGACTTGTGGGTTTGAATTCATTCAAATGCATTAGATTCATTCATTCATCTTCCATTCATACTTCTTTTCATCTATTCATTCTCCAAACAATCTATCCACTCATCCCATTAGTACCACAAAGAATGAAAAATTCAACCAGGCTGGAATTCCATCATAAAGGACATACAGCATATCTATAAATACATGGCAGAGATAGAAAATATGCCCTAAGAGATGAATTTAGTCAAGAAATTTGGGGGAAAAGTAGTTACTTCAAGTTTAAAGAAAATCAGGCATGACTTTATAGAAACACAATATCTATATAGGGACTTGAAAACTAGATAGAATTTGAGTATGCACAGGGGCTAGAAGATTTCTTGTTCTCTTGTTCTTTATTTAATATCTTACACAAAAATAATTTTCTATGAGAAATTGCTCTGCATGCATTCTTTTTTGTGTACCATCATAGGTAGAATTAAATATAAAATGAGATAATTTTAGATATAAACATATAAAGAACCTGTAAAATGCACATTAGGAATCTAATAAAAATAAAAATTCTATACAGGTTGGCTACTTGAAACCTCCCCCGAAATACTTTGGCTTTAAATAGAACATAGTGAATTGTTAAAGCACAGACTCCAGAATTTCAGGAGTGGCTGGATTTGAATTCCAGCTCAATTCAAATAGCTATACAAACTGGAGCAAGTTATTTAACCTCCTAGACCTCTTTCCTCACTTGTAAAAGGGGAATAATGATATACTTATTCTTATAAGGTTGTTTTAAGGATGAAATAGGTTAACATATTTAAATGCTACACATGATATTATACTATTAATGCAGACACTATAATCAGATTTATGTATTGTATGATTTCAGTAACAGGGGCACTAGAAAGGATCCTTTCCTTAAAACATGGCTTTCCTTCCTTACTTCTTGTCTTAGTATCTACCACCCCAGATTCTTTTTGTTTCCTTTACTTTAAATCTTTATATCTTTTAAAAGCGAATGTATAGCTGAGGCTTGAGGGAAGGGGTTATGTTTAATTAATCTTTATGCTTCCCTATCTTCTCCAATTCCTATTATATTTCCCCCTTTTTTCCCTTATACACTACCTTGAACAAAATAACTTCTGTGATCATGTTAAAATGGTTTTTGTTAGGTACCAATGTTAATCAAACCATCCCCAAACTTAGTATCTTAAAGTAACTATGATTTATTATGTCTCATGACTGTGGATTGGCTGCATTGTTCATCTCCTAACTTCATGGAGGTTATTTATTGCTGGAAGACTCAAGATAGCCTCAATCACAGGTATAGCAGTTTGGTTGTTGACTGGGGAATCTCAGTTCCCTACAAAGCTTTCATCTTCCAGTAGTCATAGCCAGCTAGACCACACATTTTAATGAAAGGTGCTACAAAATAATGCTGCCATATTTTACAATCTCCTACCATCTGCCCCCTTACTATAATTGTTTACATATGCAAAAATTGCTTACCCCTCTCCTCCACTTTCATCCATTATAGCTTCAGCCTTAAACCCTACAATCTCACAATCTGCATCTGGTCCATATTAAACATAACTTTTTGGAGATGGGTATTCTATAAAAACAAATTATTGAGATATCCAGCATACAGAGGCTGGGGTTGTGGCTCAATGGTAGAGCACTTGCCTAGTAAGTGTGAGGCACTGGGTTCAATCCTCAGCATCACATAAAAATAAATAAATAAAATAAAGGTATTGTGTCCATCTGCAACTGAAAAAAAATACCCCTTATGCAATGATGAGAGAGAGAGATAAATAGAACTCCATTATAAATGTTCTCTTTAAGTAGAAAAACAGAGGGACACTCCCCTCAAGGGGTGTAATAGAAAAGAGCAGTCTTCATTTGTAGTAGTTCTAAAATATACCTGGGTATGTGCTTCCAAAAGGCCCAGGGTGGGTTCTTAAATACTTTGGTTCTCCTTCATGAGGTTTCTCAGCCTCCAAAAGGATAGACTGGCTTCATTAATTGATATTGGGGTGACATCCAAAGCAAACAAAGTAAAGGAACTTGGAACTCAAGTTCTATTAGTCAACCAAGGCATATGGCCAGCCCAAATTCTAAGGTTGAAAAAGAGCCTTATGTTGACTTTTACTAATTTTCTGTTAGGTCCAAACTTACTCTTCTATACTCTGATTTGTCTCAGTGGATCTGGGCTAGATCAGATGATGGTATTAGACTTGGCCAGTAGAGAAAAGGGGATCCTAGAAGGAAAGACTGCAAAGCTGATAAAAGAAGGGACTCGCAGTTCTCCTGCTTACTGTTCATGTTAGCATCACACCATCATTACCACTTCACCCCAGTAGCCATTCCTTCCCGTGGCAGAAAACCAATCCAGTTGCAGCCCCACACAATATCAGTTTTGTCAGGACCTCTCAAAGACACCAACAAAATATGACCGGCATTCCCGCCTCAGAGTCTGATTTTTTCCTCTCCATTGCACACCTCCTCCAACTTTCTAATTTGAAATATTCCTCTTTTTTCCAACCCTAAGCGTTGTGGCTGCTTCCAACCTCAGTGGTGACTTCAGAGTTCTCTTTTTCACCCATGGAGTGACTCAGTTAGTACTTTTACGCATGACTATAAACATTTACTTAAATTTAATTCTTTCAAGAAACCAACAAAGTTTCCATATCTAGACTGGACTCTGAATGTAAGATGATTTTACTTCTTTCTGGGAAGGCTTACACAACATTCATGGTCATGTTTTTCAATTAACTACAAATAGTTAGATAAATCATGATATTCCTATGCTCCATCTCTGACAGTTCATCTAATTCATAGCAAATCTTAAGTCTTCCCAAAAGCTGTACTGACCTCCTTCCTGTTCTTTGAATATGTTACGCTCCTGCCTCAGAGACTTCATGCTTGATCTTCCATCTGCCTGGAAGACTCTTCTATTATATGTCTACAGAACTGACTTCATTACCTCCTCATGTCATTGCTCAGATGCCAATTTCATTAAAGCCTCTTTGACCACCTTATTTAAAATTAACCCGGTCACTCACACCCCAAATCTAGTACTCCTTGTCCTCTCTCTTCTTTCCTTTCCTCTATAGCACGTATAATTGTTTAACATACTTTGTAGTTTATTTTTTACCTACCTCTAATCCCTCCAACCCTAAAATTTAAGTTCACTGAGAATATTTTTGATTGTTTTGTTCTGCACTATTGCACCCAGAATCTTGAAAATTGTTTGCCGTAGAACAGATTCTCAACACATTTATAAATCAGCCTTTCTTAAATTTGTTTAAATAAGTATTAATTACTAATATTGGAGGACTTTACTCTCCTTCATGGACAAACATTTCTATAACATTAAAAAATTAGCTGGAGAAGTATGACATGTTATTCTAACTAGTAAAATAAGAGGTGAAGCAGCCACTGTCTCTCACATGACATGCCATATGTCAAGCCACCAATTCAATGTTTCTGTGGAATAAAATGAGTAAAGTTTTCTAAAAAGCTTTTAATTCAGTGGGGTCTAGAAAAAAAATTATCAAATCAGTAGACTTTCCTGTTTTATGTGAGAAAATGATTTTATTCCATACTTGGACTTACAATAATTATATAAAGCCTATAATCCTAAATTATCTTTATAAGCATAGTATTATTTGGAATATCTTTTAAAGTAATCTATTCTCACAAAGCTCAAATTAGTGCAAGTTTTTGACATAGCCCCAAAAATGCTAGATTATAGTCAAAATTGTAAAAGGGAAAAAATACCTGCACGCAAAAATGTTCTTTAAGATATCACATCTTTATTATTTTTTTTGTCATATTAGGTCCTTTTTTTGTTCTTCTAAGTACTAACAAGAGAGGTCTAGTATCTATTCTCAAGATGACTGCATCAATATGCTTTTGAAAAAATTTTAAATTACACAAAACTGACTTCACATAGCACTTCATAATTTCCCTCATCAAATCCTAAAGACTATATTAAAACATCTGTTTTTAAAATATCTTGCTGACAGTAGAATGCTATATCCCCAGGGAGTCTCTTAATTTTGCATAAAATTTGCATACTCATAAATAAGTTAACATTGGGGGGACAAGGATATCAACTGCAAATAATGCAGGTATTTTCCATATATTATAACTTGCAGAGAGCAGAGAGGCATAGATGCTTTGAAATATGACTTTTCTATAATCAAATTTAAATGAGAATTAATTCTTTGTAAAAATTTCTACCTCTCAATTTGATCTACTCTGCCCTCAAAAATTCAAGGATAGCTCAGATTGCTTTAATATTTAGAGAAAAACTATACTGCAACTGTGTGCAAATAATATTTAAAGAATGGCTATTGTGTGTATGTACAAATATGTAACAACAAAGTCCACCATCGTGTACAACTATAATATACCAGTAAAAAGTGCAGGAAAAAATAGAGAATGGCATATATGATAGGCTCTAAAACCAAATTGTAGAGCAAAAAAATGCATACCCTGGATTATAAAATATGCACTGTAAGGTAGATTCCCATCTTTTTTCCTCTTATGATGACACAAAACAACTTCATACACATACAGTCTTAGCAATTCACAGGATCCAGTTAAGTCGATTAACTGTGCCTTTCATTCTTTGAGTTTGAAAAGAAACACCTTCTTCAATGTTTATTTTGTTTTCAGTATCCTAGGGAACAATGGGGCACAATGGGAAAATTATTCCATGGAGACAAATCTGCTTGCTTCGGTCAGGATTGTTATATTATTAATGTAATGCATTGCTACATTATTCCAGAAGACCATTATTCTAATATGACTAGAAACTAGCTCCCTGATCCTCACTGATGTGTAGTGTCATAAACTGAGCTGGTAAGAATAGAGTAGATGAGGCCTGATCAGTGTGATTTCAGGAAAGACAGGGAGATGCCTCCGTCTGGACTAACTTATACCAACCACTGAATAGTGCACAAAGGCACACAATTAAAGCAATGTCTTGTTTTCAAATTCTCACATTTGACTAAAAATAATTTGGTGAGGGATTAACTCGTGAAACTACCATCAGTCATTTATAACTTAGTGAAGGAATTCTTAACCTGGGACTTTATGAATAATAGATAAGATTTAGAGAAATAATTCCTCTTACACTATATGCAAGGTTTTGTTTAAATGCAATTATGTGAATATTTGGGGCATCAAACTCTATGCTGGATTAAAATCTAAGTTGTAAAAGGAAAGGAATGTCTGAATTCTACAAAGTTCTTTAAGATGCCACGTCTTTGTTATTGCTTTTTATCATACTAAGTCATAAAAAGGAAAGATTTTGATATCTTCCCAAGTGAGAACACACACACACACACACACACACACACACACACACACACAGAACCAATGCTTAAAGTGAATGAAGTCTTCAGGAAAAAGGTCAGAAAGGAAGAGAGAGAGAGAGAGAGAAAGAAAGAGAGAATGAATTAAGTACCTGCCAGCTAAGCAGGATATAAGGAGACAGAGGTCACAGAATGAATATAGACCAAAAAGAAGTCATATGACCAACTTTATGGGCTTCAAAGTTTTATCCACGCCAAGACAGAGGTAATGTGGATTTACTGGGTCAACTCTTTTCCCCAGTAACCCTTTTTTCACTTGTACTCTGTTCTTATTTCCATATATTTTTAAACATCTCTCAAAAAGTTTCTGCACAGAACAATAGAACATAAAAAAACACCTATTTGAAGGATCTGTTTAGACTTAGACAGGACAATTAAATCAATACCAAGATCTGGGTCCCAAAGGACTGGATCCAGGGCATTATATATTGTCACTATTAACTTGATATTTTGCTTTACTTGTAACATAAAACCTAGCAAAGAAAGAAAGCTTATAAAATCACCTGAATGAAAAGTCCATCAATAGCATCAGGTAATAAATTTTGACCAGCAGAAAAACATTCTGTGACTAGAAACCTATTTCTCTTTCTCTGTCTCCTCTCCCTACCCCATCCCGTCTACTCTCTCCCTGCCAATGCCTGTTAGTGGTTACAGCCTCCTTACTCAGATTCATCAGGTCGTGGCTCAGCATAACCAGCAGGTTACCTGAGAATCAGTGTTGATTACTCATTAAGTAATATGTCTTCCTTGGAATCAGTGTAGAAAGGGGGATAAATATATACTTATTCATTTAAAAAATTATAGGCCAACCTTGAAGTTTAGGATAGGATTGATTTGACCCATTTACATGGCTGAGAATGAGAGGAGAGTGATTAGTCCATAAAAAGAAAAAAAGTCTGATATTTTTACCAGAAAAAATAGGAGGGTGAGGACAAATACATACTAGGTATCAAACAATTAATTATCTATCACACTACCTAAGAAATAAATGAAAGGACAGCTTTTAGAAAAATGTGTTTTGTTCATCATTAGAAAAACAACAAGTACGAAATGAAGAAACTGGGTTAAGCATATCCTATTATCAAGACCTAGGAGCTAAATGGAAAATAAATAGATGAGAGCAGATCAGAAGTAAAGCAAGCAGTTTTCTGGGTAATGGTCAAAGACCTTACTAGAGCTACTTGGATCAGGAGCCATTATTGTGCAGCGTGGGAGCCCAGGTTAAAAGGTATAGGAAAACACATTGATCCCTGGATCTGTCCACAAGAAACTGCTGTTGCCAATACCTCAGATTTGCACCACATTTACATCTTCCCTTAAGGGCATCCTGGCATGGGCAGTAGTGGACAGCAAACTTAGACTTTCCTTAAGCATTCTTTCTTGCCTTCTAATTCATCCATTTCAAAGTCACCCTCGCTCACACACATATATTAAAAGAAGTAAGTTCTGGAGTCAGAGACACATTCACAAAGAATTGTGAAGGGTCTGAGATTTTACTGTACTTGAAATCTAACACATTAGATCACTATAGTTTCATAGATGCTGGCAGAATACATAAGGCTCCTGGGTCAAAGCTGGGTAAACTGAGACACACAGAAGTTAAGTAACTTATTCAAGACCCACAGGTTTTATATGAATCATTCAATTAAATAGTAACATCACTAGCAATATAATTTGTTCCAGTATTATAAATATGTATGTATCATCCAACTGTTAATATCAAAATGTATAAATATATAGACAAAACTGAATGTTAGGTACCTTTTTGTGGGGTTGGAGATTGTATTATAATACCACTGCTAGGGCTGGGGCTGTAGCTCAGTGGTAGAGCGCTTGGATGCCAGTGTGAGGCCCTGGGTTCAATCCTCAGCATCATATAAAAATAAATAAAAAAAGGTATATACATATGATAATATAAGATATATACACATATGTATATGTATGAATATATATGTGTGTATGTATGTGTTTATATATATGTGTGTGTATATATATGTATATATATATATATATATATATATATATATATATATATATATATAAGCAGTGCTACAGGAAAGTACAAAATTTTCAAAAGACAGATCCTTTATTCGTTACACTGAAGTATATTTCCTGATAGATAAGAATATCAATCATATTTTTTATATTCTGCACTAACTTTAAGAGATTATTGATACAAACATTTATTTTTTTATAAACTGCTTCAAGTTTCTCCAAATAGAAATACTTCCTTAGTCAAGAAACATCCACCAATCTGCCAAAGTGGAATCACTGTACAAATGAGGAGACTAATTCTGTTTTAAATCATTTAAATATAGGATATTAATAATCTGTTTATTGAAACGAGTATATTCAAACCATTTAGCAAGTATCTGCTAAAGAGAGCAGATAAAAACTCTCCAGGGGGGAGAGAGGATTGTTTTTCATATATATCTGAGACAAAAGCCTATCACAAAGTGTCATAGTGTTGTGTTTCATTTGTAGATCTATAATATGGTAGCAGATTGTCAAAAGGGGTTAAAGATGATGTTGACCATGACTCCTTTCAGCTCTCAAGAGTGTGGCAAAATGTATTATTTGGCACAATCATGACACAGATCTGCATGTGTGTGTCTTCAATAATTCATGCTGCAGCTTGTCTCACTGTGGGGACAGATGTCAGTGAAACCAGTGACAGCCGATCCCGCTGATCCCACACATAATCACGTGTGGCTGATCCCACAGTGACACTGAGCTTTGACTACATGCCCACTAAGTTCAATTGGAGCTAATAAAATACAAGCCAGCAAGTTTGGGTGTAGTTATTAATTTTATAACTATTTGAAATGAACATATTTACATATATATGTATAAAAACACCCTATTTCCATCCATATAATTTCTTAAGATTTGGAATGTTTTGTAATTTGGGGTGGTCATATCTGAGAATATTCCTTATCCTTGAATGTCATATCCTTAAATGTATTATTAGGTCACTCATAAAATACATAAAAAATGTTCCTGACAAAAATCAGTTATTTATTATTTTGTATAGAAATATATATCTTATAGGTAATTTAGATTACTAATTACTAATCTTGATCAATCTTTCATTACTATACTGTGCTATTGATATGTAACAAATGTTACATATTTGGACAATTAAATAATTTGAATCTTACCACCTTATCTTTGTTTCTTATTATGACTAGAATTTTCTTTGAACATCAGGAATTAATAAAAAAAATGATTTATCACAAAGTGTCATAGTGTTGTGTTTCCAGATATTATTAAAAAATACAAAAATACACAGTATCTAAGAACATTAGTTAGAAAACAGACTGTAAAACATTAGAAAACAGAAATATCCTTTCTACCCAAGTTTAGTCTGACATTTATGTATTAACCAATAACAAATTTCTAGGAGAGGAGCTAGAGTAAGAGAACAGAATTGAAGCTGTGCAAGTCTATTACTTCTAACTCAAAATACTTCTCTTCTACTTGTACATAAAGATAAGAGCTAGCAGTTCAAAGCACTTAAAAACCAAAGTACTATGTATGTATGTTTTCAGATCTCAAGATGAGCTCTACTAATTCACTTCTTTAATAACATGAGAAAAAGATGTCAAGTTCCATTTATAGCCTATATTATCTAATCACCAATTACAAATTATAATGCATATGTTTGTGTGTGTGGATAAATAATTGTTCATATGTGCATATATATGTGTATATACACATATGTTTTTAAATATTAAACTGAAAAAACATTGACATCCATTTTTTTTAGTAACATGACATGTTATTTTGCCATTTTAAAAAAATTTTCCCTTAGACACAGACATTTTGGTTAGCTTTAGAGTCATTTCACTTTTCTTGGTGATTTTATTGCTTTGTAAAGGAAGTTATTGGTTTATTCCTAATAGCTCTCTAATCTGTTCTCCCCTGTCCAAAATCAGTGCATTTAGAAAAAGGTATTGGTTTTTCATTATCCCAGGATTAGACTATCATTGAGATACACTCTGATGGAGGCAGGGAATCTCAGTGCTACCATGCAAACTGTTGCCCAACACTGGGTACCATTTTTCTTTGGAGGTACATTTACATAAACATTTCTAATCACAGCTCCGTAAAGAGACACGGTATAATAATTCATGACTTTTAGGTAATATGTCATATGAATCTTAACATATGGCACTGCACTCTACAATGGCAATCTTGGCTTCCAAAGGGACCTGGAAAACATCCAGTGAGATGAGAATAAGCCAAACTTGATAAAAAACCATATCGATGCTAATCCAGGTTTACACCTTTCATTCAGACTTGGAACTCTCTAGCAGATGGTTCAGTGTTGAAGCACTAATGTTAGCAAAATGTCAAAACTATTTTGCTAGACTCCCCAATTGTTCATACAGAGTATTTTTCAAGTACTGGATATCAAAATAGTATTAATGAATCATAGCCCTCAGGTCTCTGATCACAAGAGCAGAGTTTTAGTTTCAATTTCCAAAGTCAATCTGGCTTTGCTCCCTTGGAATACAGCCAACCTGCTTTTACAAAAGAAAATCAAATTTTAGAAATTTCTTTCCTGATTCTTTAGCCAACATGGACCTACTCAGAGCAGACAAAGGAATGCAGAACCATTTGGCAGATTGCATTGTTAGTGGCTGCTATATCAAGTTAATCATCCAAACAAATGTCATGAGATAGAGACTCTAAATCAAAGTTGCTTATTCTGTGATTCATAAACATGGAGAAAAACTAAATGGGCTTCAGAAATTTCACAAAGTATCAGAATCTAAAGGTGAATGTGGGAGTGAGCACCCATGAGCACACTTTTCTTTGTGTACACACATATGCATTGAATTTGCAAGGTGAATGAATTAATGAATGAATGAAGCCCTCACATTGAGATGTAGCAATAATTTCAATACATTAACAAAGGTCAGAATTATATTTATAAAACAAGAGTGAATATATTTTCATTTAGACAAAAACATATTTAAGCATTAATTGATCAACTAATGCCTTTGAGAACCTATTCTGTTTTTAATGTAATTTTTTCTTCAAATATTCAAAACTATCTTATGAAGAAATTCATAGCCTTAGTTTTAGACACCTAATCACAAATGTCTCAAAGAAGTTTGTCTGGGGTTTCCCAATGACTAATTCAGAGTTAGCCTTCCTAACTCCAAAGTTCATTCCTATTGATTTATATCACATTTACTCCTTTAATAATGGTTTCTATCTAAGTATAACTCAACTTCTTTCCCACAGAAAAAGACAAAGTTAGTCATTTTGACAGTATATGAAGACATATAAACTTCATAAATATGTGCAATTATTATATATGAATTACAAAAGTTTTTTTTTAAGAAAAAGGAAATGTTAACCATCCTGATTTGATCATTACACACTTATACACATATTGAATTATGATACTGTACACCATAAGTTTGTACAATTAAAATTTTACAAACAAGTTTAAAAGGATATGCAAAGTAGGAGGCCACTTTCAGTAACCATTCCTTCTTTCAAAATTTCTTTGTGCAAGTCTAAAGGATATAAATATTACTACCCTCAAGTGGCATTTTTTCCTTTGCAAATTTCTTCTAGCAGCCACTATAGTATTACAGTCAATCAACATTAACTGGTAAAACAGCAGTGAGACTTTCTATCACATCTGTTCAAGTCCTGCCCATTAGCCCAAGGCAAAGCATGTAGGCATGCCACCCTGGGAGGCAGTTCACATCAGGACTGCAATTTATCCTGTTCTCTCACAAATATATTCCTAGGAGTGAGGTCATGGATATAAAGATACATATGTAGCACATAAGAGGCTAACCCAGATTAAAGTTGAATAATGATCAGTAAAAATAGAGCTGGAAGATTTGAGAGAATAGAAAAGAGGTATCATGTTCATATTAGGTCAAATCATTCAAAGGAATCCAGTATGGTGAACCTATACAGAGGTGTCATTTATATGCCAGATTTAAAGGATGGTCAAGTTGGACTGATGGCATTGTTCCAACCATGCTACTCCTACGTAAGTGACTACTTACTGATTTTCCTCATTTCCAAAATCCTAATTTCTTTCTCTGTCTTTTGTGATTAGCCATGGTTTTATTTTCATATTTGTTCATTATCAATTGCAATGCTGAAGACTGTCCATATTTCTTTAATGTTGTGACAGGAATTCTTTGCTGAAGCTAAAAAAAACAAACAAGAATGAAACAAACTAAGAGAATAACACTGTATTCCATTTTTTCATTTAAAATATGTTACAAAACAGCTTTCAGTTTAAAAAATTTTGACAGTGTATATTCAATTTTTCAACTAACAGATGCACGTACATAAAATTATATGATTGAAATTCAGTGTCAGAGGCTTTAGTCATTTAATTTGGGCAAACTCAAGACATTGGTTCATAATATTGCTCTTGAAATATCCCTATTTACTAATGAGTGGGGTGTCTATGAAATGATAATATGGAAGTGTTTATTGAATTTTTAAATGGCAGTTTATGTGAATATTTAAAGAAGAAATTACTATGATTTATTTTTTAAACAAAAAGTTATTTTGTTCTTGTTTTAAAAAGAAATAAAGGCATAAGAAGATTGAGCAATAAGTGACTAGCTTAAGGAGAAGTCAAGACATGTTTTCTGGTTCAGAGTTCTTTGTTCTAAAACCTGAACAGTTGAGCCAGGCACTGTGGCGCTGGCTCAGGAGGCTGAGGTAGGAGGATCACGAGTTCAAAGCCAACCTCAGCAAAAGGGAGGTGCCAACCAATTCAGTGAGATCCTGTCTCTAAATAAAATACAGAATAGGGCTGGGGATGTGGCTCAGTGATGAAGTGCCTCTGAGTTTAATCCCTAGCACCAAAACAAAAACAACTCAACAATTGATAATGTGTTTATTAAGAGATATCAAGACTATTAGTAACTGTTCAATGTAAGAATATGAGAACCATTTGAGAAATATTATTGAGGTTTGCTTCATGTTCTTACCAAGGTTTTGACAAATACAGTAATAAGTGACTAACAGGAAAAATGATTTTAAACTGTGAAGTTTAGTTTCAAAATGACCCACAGCACTCCTATTCTAAGTCCCATTCTGGGAATGAAAATCAAATATGTTAGAAGCATACTACTTAGTTCAGCTATTTTTTTCCTTTTCATTACACAACATTCTCAATAAAGTAGCAACGTGTTGATTTATATTTTGGGGCAAGCACCCTAGCACATTATGGGCTCTTAACAAACTGTTAGATATTGTCACCAGTTGGCTAACCATGCTTTGTGTAGCATGTGTCAAAAATAATAATAATAATTTAATAATAATTTAATGCATCACCATTACTCAAATATTTGTTTCTAATCAAGATTTAAAAATCACTCATAAATTTCAGTGATACTTTAAAATAGGGAACTGATTTTTTCTAATAAGTTCTATTTTCACCTATGTAAGTAACTATAGTCGATTTAGAAGAATAAACTACTGCCCTTAGTTTAAAAAAAATTGCTTGTAACATAAATAAAATTTAGAAAGTAAGCACAAGAAAAAGCAAATTTCAGATGTGTTAATTGAATGTTCTTTAGTAATGTTCCTGGATCTCATAGGCACAGAGCAGTTGTAAATATTCATTTTCTCTTTATTGTAGATTGAGTTGTTCCATACCCAGAGTTAAAGAAAAGGATAATAGCCATTTTCCACTTAGACATGGGGGGCTTAACCTTGCAAGCACCTGCCTATGTGAACTTAGGCCTTCTTGCTTGTGTGAAAGCTATAAAGCAAATGGCATCTAAAATATATTGGTTCACGTATACGACCAAAAATATGTCAAAAATATATGTTTTTCAAACTAAAGATGTGTTATGATAACAGTAGGTGGAAAATGCAATCTTTCTACTGGGAAACATAGGCTATCCGCTGCTCTTAGAATTTAGTAAGATAAGAGAGTATACATCACAGAAGCCAAAAACTTTTTGTATTCTCTCATCTTTTTAAAAGCCAGAATTACCAGATGTATCATATATATAATGACCAAGATCATCCCAAAAGACTGCAGCTTGGGAACAACAGTTGCCTTCAGTGTGGAGCAGTAACTAGGCAGCCAGAGCCAGTGCTTTGCATCTCACCTTGATCATCTGATCTCCCACATTGACCGGGTGCCCTTAGGTTAAGTTACTTTGTCTTTTTCTGCCCAATTTGCCAATCTATAAAACAGAGATGATCATAGGATTTATTTCCAGAGTCGGAATTGTATGTAATAATGAGTAAGGAGCTTAACTCAGCATCAGTGGTAAGCTCTCAGTAGAAGTTGCTATTACTATGAGACATCATGATTCCACCTAAACCAGAAGGCTTGGTTTTGCAAATATGTCAGGTTAAACTATGATTTCAAGGTCTTAAGTAGTTGCAGATATTATTATTTTTAAGAATGTACCAACCTCAAGAAAATGTTTTCCCTCCAAATAGTACAGGACCGCTTACAAATACTATTATACATACAGTATTTTTAAAGAAAATAAATTTAACTCTGCTTCTAGACCTTTTTTTTTTTGAAAGCTGGGCTATATCAGAAACAATGGCTTTATTATAAGATATTTTATTCTAGGAAAGGAGGTTTTGAATATTCAGTAGGGCTCCAGGCTAGTGATTTTGTGGTTAGCTATCTTGTCTTCCACGAAGCCCTTGACAAAGGTCACAAACAATTTGTTCATTCCTCTTATTAAAATAAAGATGGAAAGCATTGATGATAACTCTGCCCAGCAGCTAACTTCATCATCTGTAGCGGTTTCAACATATGCTTGTGAGATAATGAAAAATATAGCATTAAATACAGTGGCAGATTGAATCTTGTTTCAGGGTAAATATAGTAAGTCATTTTTTTCCCTCCTCATTTCCTCAGAACCTGTTTAGCACTAGATTGTTAATATCATCACCAATACATGACAAAACCATTGCATAATATACTGTGTTTCAGACCAACCCCCACATAAAAGTGAGCAACGGAAAACTATGAACATTAATCCAGCATTCAAAATAATGAAGTGCTTCAAGCCAACCCTCTTCAAAAGCCTTCCACTTGTGTAGTTTTGTAGGAACAAATGGTTTTATAAATCTGACATGCTTTTCTGGTCTCATTTAATATTATGAAAACCTCATTTTTCTGTGCTACAGTCAATATTCAAAGTTTTTAAAGATCTATTCTGTAAACAATAGGCAAACTCTCCTCTATAACCCTTTCTGATATGATATTTTCTAAAAGGAAAATTTTTATTCTACAAAAGTGAAGTTGGCCAATATTATGAATAAAGAAGGATTGTTTACCCTTTAGTCATCAAGAAGTAGGAAAATAGGGCTGAGGATATAGTTCAGTTGGAGTCGAGTGCTTGTCTCGAATGCACAAAGCCCTGGGTTCAATCCCCAGCAACATACACACAAAAAAAGAAGAAGGAAAATATACATAATGATTTTGAGCAATGAACATTCTATAATGCTAAAAAGTTGATGATAAAACTAATTATTAAAAGAGTATATATAACATATACATACATATATATGTTACATATATAATAATTTTCAATTTCCAGTGATAAAAACATTTAACCATTAACTTGATATAAAATTCAGACAAGTTAATAATAATTGAATATGTGTTTGTATTGAGGACTTTATCTCAGCAAAAATTTTCTACATACACAATTTCAAAAGTATGTTTTACTAAACTATAATATGTTTTAAGGATAAAAATATTCATTTTATTAGGATAAAAATTGAATTAGTGGGCTGAGGTTGTGGCACAGTGGTAGAGCACTCGCCTAGCACAAGTGAGGCCCTGGGTTTGACCCTCAGCACCACGTAAAAATAAGTGAATAAAAAACCAAAAGTATTGTGTCCAACTACAACTAAAACATACATATTTTTTTAAAAAAACTGTATTAGTGACTGATACTTTACTGATCTGTCCCTTTGGCGACTTTAGTAAAATCTGGATTTTCACTGCTCTTACACCATGGATTAGTCTCTATTCCACCCCTTGACTGTCACTACTAGAAGCTGAACACACTGATTCTAAGTGGCTTTTATGACATCAAAGGGCAGTCCAGTTTCCTCACTCTAAATTGTTCCACCTATGCTTTTGCTGTCATATTACCTTTTCAGAAATGATGTTAGGAAAAAAAAAAATCTTCCCTCTACTGGCTCTCGTTTACAGAAGCAATAAATGGCTCAGCTGCAGCCATTACTTCAGGATCTAATTAAAACAGGGAATTGCAGATGCTGTGGATTTTTTTTTTTTTTTTTGATGCCTAATGATACAAGCAACTGCATGGAGCACATATGTTCATTTTCTATTCTTTGACAAAGACCACAGAGAACCTGAATGTGCAACAACCATGGGATGTGGTATGGTTTTCAGTGTTATTTGAAGACAATTTTTTTAATAACAGCAGCAACACATTAATTTATCTTGTGACTTCATTAATGTAGTCTAAAAATTAATGCCTGTCTTTCTCTAAAGCTTGAAATTTATCACCTGGATATATATAGTACAAATCTACTTTGGATTATATCTATAAAGTCTTTCTTCAAGAAGATTTTTATGTGGTTGTTTATTTCTTATTTTCATTATCTTATAATTGTATTTATATGTAAGATATAATAAAGCATAATAACAAATAAGAGCATTCAATTCACCACTCCATTTAAGAATAACATTACAAATATAATTGACATCTCATTTTTAAAACATTTTACTATATTCAGTTCAAAAATAATGTCTAATTACCCCTAATTTCTCTTGAATCACAGGTTATTTGGAAATTTGTTTTACAGTTTCCTAAGAGTTTCCAGTATCTTCTTATTAATTTCTATTTTAATTGCATTATGTTAAGAAAATGTATATCATGCAATTTGAATCCTCTTAAATTATTGACTATTTGTAGCCTAGAAGATGGTTTATTTTGGTAACCATACTTTGTGCATTGTGAATTTCATTGTTTGGGGTACATTTTTCTGTAAATTACAATTAGGTAAAGTCAGAGACTAGTGTTATCCAAGTATTCTATGTCCTTACCTGATTATTTTTTGTCCCATGTATTCTGTTAGTTATGAGAGCAAGGTATTTAAATCTCTAGTTTAAACTGAGGATTTAACTATATCAGATCTGTCATTTTTTACTTCTTATATTTTGAAGGCATATAAAACCTTAGGAAATTTTCTTTCCTATTATTAGTTAATTGATCCTTTATAATTTATGAAATAAGTTTCTTTTCCCCTGATAATTGGTTTCAATAATTGGTAGGCCATCTTGCCACATATTTTTCTTTTTCTTCAGTGTTGTCTTGATTGTTCTTTCCTATACATTTTTTTTAAGTGTCAAGCTTTCCAGAAATTCCTATTAAGTTTTTAATTAGAATTCCTTTAAAACTTTACATGAATTTGTAAATACAGGGACAAGGACTTGATAAAATATATCTACCCAAAATACATATTAGACACCATATTCAATAGTAAAGAATTAAAAGCTTTACTTCTAAAACCAGAATGCATGGAATATAATGTGCTCTAATTCAGCCCCTAGCATTTCCCCTTTCTCTCCCCTCCTCTCTTCCACAGTTCCCTTCCATGTACTCTATTGCTCTTTATGCTGTTTACTTTTAGATTTGTTGTTGTTGTTGTTGTTGTTTGGGTACTGGGGGTTGAACTCAGGAGCACTCAACCACTGAGCCACATCCTCAGCCCTATTTTGTATTTTATTTTAGAGACGGGGTTTCACTGAATTGCTTGGCACCTTGCTTTTGCTGAGGCTGGCTTTGAACTCACAATCCTCCTGCTTCAGCCTCCTGAACTAAAGGGATTACAGGTGTGTGCTGCCATTTCCAGCTAGGTTTAAATATATATATATATATATATATATATATATATATATATATATATATATATATATATATATATATATATATTTAATATCTTGTGGATATACATGATGGTGAGATTCACTGTGGTGTATTCATATATGGACATAAGAAAGATAAATAAAATTAATTCCACTGTTCTTCCCTTATCATGTCCTTCTCCCTCCCCCTCAGTCCCCTTATTCTAGTCCTCTAGTCCTTCATCTAAATCTTTCTTCTATTTTGATGAAATCACTCCCCTCTTTGCCCTTTCTCTCATTCTCTTTCTCTCTTCCCCCTACTCATTATTTTGGACTAGATTCTGTAAATCAGAGAAAACATTTGACCTTTGGCTTTCTGAATCTGGCTTATTTCACTTAGCATGGTAGTCTCCAGTTCCATCCATTTACTAGCAAATCCCATAATTTCATTCTTCTTTTTGGCTGAGCAATATTCTATTGTGTATTTATACCACGTTTTCTTTATCCATTCATCTAATTAAGGACACCTTGGTTGGTTCCATAGCTTGGATGTTGTGAATTGTGCTACTATGAACATTGATATGGCTGCATTACTATAGTATGCTGATTTTAGATCTTTTGGATATACGACAAGGAGTGGAATATCAGATCTACGGTGGTTCTATTCCTGTTTTTTTAATTTACCAAATTGGTTATAAGAGGCTCCTCTTATAAGGTTATAAGAGGAGCCTGAACCTCATAGAAGATTGCAGTCCTGACTAGCACCTCAATTTTCACTGTGTAAGACCCTCATCAAAGAGGGTTGAGCCATGCAGTGCCAAGACTTCCGGAATCACAAAGTTTTGAGACAAAAAAAGTGTGCTCTTTTAAACTTCCAAGTTTGTTATAAACAACAGAAAATTATATGGTTTGTAATATAAAAAAAGTCTATGGAGGCCAAATGAACTATTTTATATAGCTCATACAATGGTATTAAACTTAAACCATGCTAAAATTAAATAAACCATAGCTATGCATACCAACATGGATATATCTTAAAAACCTGTTAAGGGAAAAAATCGCAAATGACAAAAATATACCTATTGTGATTCTATTTCTATAATTATTAAAATAAGGGAAATTGAATAATTTATCATTTAGGGACATATGTAAAATGAGGAATGTTTAATATACAAGTCAGGATAGGAATTACTTCTGGAAGAGGTAGATATTTGAAAGCGTCATAAAAGCAGCTTGAAAGGCATTAGTGTTAGCCTAATTCTTAGCTTCATGTTATTTTATTGTTTTATAAACTTAGCCTGTGTGTTATATATTTTCCCTTACGTGGGAGACGTATTTCACCTGTAAAGAAAAGTCCTCGGATTCTTAAAAGTTAATTTCTTGTCTTCCTACATTATACATTGAGTAATAAGTTCATCAAGTGGAAAAAAATATGTGAGGCTCTCCAAGTGCATTTAAATAGAGCAACAGCAGTAACAGCCATGGTGGTAGTCATCTTTTCACCCTAATTAGTAATGGCAGTTGAGGCAGATTAGCAAAGTGAGCCAGGAGACTAGTAACCCAGGTGTCATCTTTCTTCTTCTGCGTTGTATGCTTTGCATGTACAATCTGTATTGCGTTGGAGAAGTGAAGCCGAGAGAAAACCCAAGAAGCTAATGACAGCAAAAGGGAAAGACACAGGCAGAAAACTGCAACAGGGAACAATTTAAAACATGCTTTATAGTTATTGAATTAATTAGAAAGTAAATCATAAACTAGAGTTGAACTGGCGACAGGATTGTAGGTGAATTATCCACTTGAAACATTCAGCCTAACATTGAGCTGTTTTGCTTATACATATTGAGTGGTGTGTTGAGGTCCCTTTGTGTTAGGGGAATTACCTTACAGTTAACCCTAAAAAACTCCATCAAACCTGTATTCCTGAATCTTCTTGATGAAATATTGAAAAGCTAGACTTTCTATGTTTTTACACTAATCCTCTAATTCTAGTTCTGCTTCTCGAAGGCCTATTCTGAATATGGAAAATACAAATGACCTTGACCTATGATCAAAAACACTTTTGCAATAAGACTTTGGCTAGATACACTTAAGTTTCTTGCATTCTTATCTCTTATAACAAAGCAGTGCTAAATCCGTTTTCTCAAAGTTTAACTTCCATAATTAGCTAGAAAGGAAAACTGTGTATCCCCAAATTACTAGACACCTTTGGTACTTTCTATTTGCAAATTAGTTCTAGCCTAGAACCAGAGAAATGGGTATGGAATTATATAATTGCTATTGCTGTGGCTTGAAAAAATAGGAAATTACTTTTTATGAAGACCTGTCATATTGTATACCATTAATATATACAGTAAATACATATTAATAAAACTAAAATAAATTTATAAAAATTATTATGAACACTGAAGAAAAGACAATTAATCAATTTTCCCTCCTCTATGTAAAAACTTTTACAATTATTTGCTGTAGGATCAGAGAAAATTATTTTCATTTATTGAATTCAACTCAATATTAAAGCACTACATCATTATCTCTATTTTGATTCCTACCAGCCCACCCAAACAAAAGCAAAATTTACCTGTGATAAACTAATACAAATGTAGAACTGAGAAAATATCCAAGATATAATGTGTCTCAAGCCAATAATAAAATTATATTTGATATGGTTCTTGAATAAAATTTGTTTGTTTTTGAAAGAAACACTAAAAACTGAAACTGATTTTTCCCTTTCTATAATCATTGAAAAGGTTTATTGACTCTATGAGTTTGAGAAATAATTCACTTTTTAAGCAACACACACACACACACACACACACACACACACACACACATTAAGTTTACTATCAAAGTGATAAGACCATGCAGAATGGAAGTTATAAAGAAACAACATTTACAACTATTGGCAATCAGTAGTACACCAGGAAACCAAAAGCAATTTATGTATGAGTTTGGCATCTTAGAGACTCTAAAATTCTATGATGAATTTCTCAATTGGTTTTATTTTATTTTTACCCTCTACTCCTATTTTGCAATATAGAGAGGACATTTGGTGTCCCATATCCCAAGGAAACCATGGAATAAAATATTTCAGTAAGATTTTGAAAAAAAAAATTGTTGGTGCATTATAATTATACACAATAGTGGGATTCATTTTGATACATGCATATAATGTAATTTGGTCAATTTCATTCCCTAGCACTTCCCCTTTCCTTCCTTTTTCCCTCCCTGCTCAACTGGTCTCCTTTGTATTTTCATGAGATCTCTCTTTTCTTCCCTTTTTCTGTCTGCTTCCACATACAACATACATGCAGACAGAAAAATTACAACCGTTGACATTCTGAGTCTGGCTTATTCCACTTAACATGGTGTTTTCCAGTTCTATCCATTTCCTTGTAAAAGGACATAATTTGGTTCTTTATGACTGAATAGAACTCCATAAGGTATATATACCATAATTTCTTTATCTATTCATCTGTTGATGGACAACTAAACTGTTTCTATAATTTGGCTATTGTGAATTGATCTGTTGTAAATGTGGGTATGCATGTATCACTACACTATGCTGATTTTATTTTATTTATTTTTTATGGTGCTGGGGATTGAACCCAGGGCCTTGTGCATGAGAGGCAAGCACTCTACCAACTGAGCTATATCCCCAGCACTGACTTTAATTCTTTTGGATAAATACTGAGAAGTGATTTAACTGGCAAAAACCCAGTTAGACCAGGAATGTTGCAACTTCCACAGGAAAAAGCTAGAAATTATGTCTCCTTGCCTTTTTGTTATCCTAGTATTAATTTTTTTAATATAATTATTTTGAAATCTATTCACAATTTCTGTTAATTTGCACATTCTATATTGCTTTTTCTTTGCAGGTCATTTTGTTCTCATCAAGAAATTCTGCCAGGCAAGGTACGGTGATCCATGTCTGTAATCTCAGTGATTCAGGAGGCTGATTCACAAGGATGGTGAGTTGGAGAACAATCTCAGCAAATTAGTGAGATCATAAGCACCTTAGGTAGACCCTGTCTTAAAATTTAAAACAAACAAACAAACAAACAAACAAAATGGCTGGGGGATGTAGCTTAGTGGTGAAATGCCCCTGATTTCAATCCCTATTATAAAAACAAAAACAGAAAAAACAGAAAAAAGAAAAAGAATATTCTACCTCCCTATTATCACATTTAGATTTCTCTCCTCTATTAGAGAAAAGAGAATTGAGGAACTTTAAGTGGTCTAAGATTATATTAAATAAGTGATTAAACCAGGAAGTCAAATTTCTTCTCATAATACCCAACATGTTTTCTTAATGTCATATCACTTGTTTAACTATATTAGCTTGACCTTATACATAACTTCCTCTCAATTATCACTCTTCCCTCCCACACATATTTCCATACAATAATGTATATGGGCTTTCAACCAATTGCTCCTGACACAATACTATCAGTGATTTCTATACCCATAGTCCTTATAGTAGAGGACTTCCTAATGACATTTAAAGACAATTGGGACACTTATGTGGAAATAATGTAGAGCTGATGAAACAGATTTCTGGTATCTCTACAATCAGGAATTCTATAAATTGAAGGATGTCTTCCCTCATCATACCCAAGGACAGTGAATTCAGACTATTTCTGAATATTGTGCCTTATTCCATCATTCATCAATGGCAAGAGTATTTAAGTTACATATCCTAGACTTGGAAAATAATTATAAAATTTAAACTTACATTGAAAACATTATCAACTACTGTAATTCTTACATCAGTGAGGCCAGCCATGAAACCACTCAATATAATTAAAATTGGGGAAATTTAATATATAGGTAATGAGTGCTTCAAGAGCTGAGAAGCCAATAGGATATGGGGAAGCAACAAAAAGTTTAGCAATTGTAGGAAGCCACTACCAATTCTAGGGCTCAATGTACAAAGGAGAGAAGTTTTACTTCCATATACTAGGAGCTGCTTGTGGGAATCAGAACTCAATAAAGTCTGTCTAGTGGGGAGCTAAAACCACAGAGAAAATCATCCACTACTATAAGACACTGCTGAGAATGAGCCAATGAGGGAGAATTATTTGACTTTCTCCTAACCTTCCTCTCTCCTATTATCCAGTCCCATCCCTACCTCCCCTAGGTCAAACATCTCTGGAAGCCACATGACAAGGAAATGTGAGAAATAGAGTTTGTAGGTAAATCGTCACAAATGAACATTAGTACAATAGACCATGACCAACTTACTTCCCAAGCCAAAAAATAAATTTAGAGCTCTAAACTGATTACTAAATTATGTTCAATTTACTTTTCTTTTAGATAATGAAAATGATCTGCAAATCTCTGAGTAGCCTAGACAGTGTAGCATTTGGTAGATAATGTAGTTGGTTAGTGAAAATAATGCTAAGTATAAAAAGTGTAACATCATAAATACCATCATATTTTTTCATTATGCACTTCAAGCAATGATAATAGATACCACCACACAAAAATATGTACTGTTATCATACAATTTATTTATATTTCATAAAAAAGGACTTGTTTATCTTGTCTTAATATACTTGTACCTCCAATTACATATTTATTTTATAAGCACCCATTCAAGACACACTATTCAGCATGCAATTTGCTAGTCCCTAAAAAACAACAGTTTTCATAAGGCAAGGTCATGTTCTCAAGAAATAGAGGAGAAAATATTTAAGAAAGCATGAAATACACATACAGATATGTGTGAAACTGATAAACAAATAAGGAAGCAATTCAATTTTCTCAGGAAAACATAGTAAGATACAGCTTCATATAAAGGGTGACATGTGTCTCAAATCTGAAAAGATGAGAAAGAGCCAAAGCAAATACTATGGCTACTTTAACCTTGTCCAGGCAATTCTCCCACATGCAACAATAATCATTACAATGGCTGCTTGCCTATCACATCTAGAAATTAAGTCTGATTATATTTCAGAATTAATCAAAATGTTGAATCATTGGAAAACTTCAAGAAAAGGCCTAACAAAATCCTTCACATTTGCATTCATTAGGCAAAGCAGACCTAGCAGAGACAGAATTTTGAATATTTTCAAGTAGTGCATAGTACAGTATTACCACCACTTCCTGTCATTATCAGATCCTTCCTTTTGTTAACCTGAATTTCACATACTACTAAATATGATCCAGAAAAGGTTCTTTAATCCATTTTATTTTATTTTATAATACAACCCCAAAACCATACAGATCTTCAGTTCACATTGATCCAAATTTATTGAGGCTTTTTTTTGTTGTTGTTCTCCCACATTTGGAAAAGGGCTGTAGATAAGTTTTGTCTACTAGAAACTGTCTTTAGATGTTTATAGCCTTTCATTCGCTATTCCCTACCAGGAAATCTAAATTCTTAAATAGACCTTCTTATTACAAAGACTCTAAAAAACATATGTGAATGCTTTTCTCAGTTCTCACTTTAGAACATGACATACCATTATTGCCAGGATTGAGTTTCTCTTCTAGGATAAAAACTGCCTAAAAGTCCCACTCATATTTAACAAGTGTCCACCTTCTTGGGTGTAGCCAGCTATTGCTGCACAACATTTGGGATGTGCTTCTAATCCAAAGCTTCCATTATATCTGATATAAATTAGCATCCTAGAGTCAGGACATTTTTCATAAGAAGCCAAAGAGGCTTTTTCCTTCTTTAAAGAAAACTTGTTGAGGACTTGATCAGAATGAAATTTTCTTTGATAATCATCTGGCTCACATTACCTTTTGCTATGAGAAAAAAGGAATTGTATTAGGTGTGAACACAATTTCATAAAGACAAAGATGCCCCAGTGCCTAAACTAAGTCAGTTTTCCTTTGATTTGTCCCTTTGCCTGCAGTTGCTATTCTAATTGAGGATTAGTCCGCTTTGGTGTAGAGCGCCTCTCTACCTATAGCTAGTCCACATACAATCACAGAAGTCCTAAACATATGATTGCATTCTAATGTAAGCCTAATAAAATAGACATTTTTATTAATCTCTGTTTGCCATTGGCTCATATTAAATGCAAAGGCACTTTTCAGTCTTGTAACTATTACCCACTGTCAGAGTAAAGTATTAACTTAAAATGATTTTTTTAAAAAAAATTATTTTCTAATATTTATTTAGACATGGCCTGTTTGTGGCACTATCAGGGGGAAAAAAGTCATTTTGGAATATGTGGTAAAATTACTGGATTTAAGAACTTTGCTGCTGTTTCAACACGGCATTGGAAAAATGAAAGAAAAGAGAAAGGAAAAGAAAGTATGATATTGGTTAGAAATATATCTGGTAAAAGATTCATATCGAGAACGTATTTTTGAAAAAAAACTCCTAAGTATTAATGTGAAAAAGACACACAATAGAAAAAAATTAGCAAAAGACTTGAGCAGTAACATTCCAAAAGAGAACATAAAAAAAATTAATAAGTCTCAAAAGGTGTTCAACCTCGCCAGTCACCAGGGAAATGCAAAATAAAACCACAATGTAGTATCTCTACCCACACACAAAAATTGATAAAATGAAAAAGATGGGAAATACCTAATGTTGATAAGAATGTGTGCCAACCAGTTTGGGAAATTGCTTAGTAATATTTATAAAACTTGCACATCATTACATATACTGATCCTAATTGTAGGTAAATATGTGTCAATAAGACATATTCAATAACACAAATAACCATCAACAGTAAAATGGATGAATGAATTGTGATATTCCGGCAATGGAATATACAACAGGAACGAATATAAAGAACCCTCAAGTGTACACAACAAAAGTAGCTGAAACTCACGAGTGGGGGAATAAACAAAAATTAAAAAGAGACCCTGCACAGAAAAAAAATGCATTTATACAAAAAGTCTCTTAGAAGTCTAGTGCTAGTTTAGGGATGTGGGGTGTTGCAGATATTGGAAGGGAGCATAATATGGGATTCCTGAAGGGGTGCAGGCAATGATCTAAATTCTGGTTATATGGGTTTGTTCAGATGGCGAAAACATCCAGATGCACTCAAAAGTTAAAACTGAATCAAAGATAATAACATCAATAGGTCACTTCATTTAAACCCTAAGGATTCTCAAGAACACCCGCTCCGCACCCCCTCTCCAGGAGCGCAGGAACAAAGAGGTGGAACTTCATTGGCTGGGGCGGGCACTTCCGGAGCCACTTAGCACCGCCCTTTCCGCCTCTGGCCTTCCCGCCTTCCCGCCTCCACGCCCAAGGCGCTAGGTTTTGGCTGCCCGGACTCAATTAGCCGAGGCGAACCGGGCCCCTTGTGCTGGCGATAGCCTTTTTCTGTTCACCTCAGTCCAACCGGCTCCCTGCCCGCCGCCATTATGAACATCCGCAATGCTCGGCCAGACGACCTGATGAACATGCAACACTGCAACCTCCTCTGCCTTCCCGAGAACTACCAGATGAAATACTATTTCTACCATGGCCTTTCCTGGCCTCAGCTCTCCTACATCGCTGAGGACGAGGACGGGAAGATTGTGGGCTATGTCCTGGCCAAGATGGAAGAGGACCCTGATGATGTCCCCCATGGGCATATCACCTCACTGGCTGTGAAGCGCTCACACCGGCGCCTCGGCCTGGCTCAGAAGCTGATGGACCAGGCCTCGCGGGCCATGATAGAGAACTTTAGTGCCAAGTATGTGTCCCTGCACGTCAGAAAGAGTAACCGGGCGGCCTTGCACCTCTATTCTAACACTCTCAACTTTCAGGTCAGTGAGGTGGAACCCAAATACTATGCAGACGGGGAAGATGCTTATGCTATGAAGCGGGATCTCTCACAAATGGCAGATGAGCTAAGAAGGCAGCCGGAGCTGAAGGAGAAGGGCGGGTATGTGGTGCTGGGCTCCAGGGAGAACCAGGAGAGCCAGAGCAGCACACTTCCTGGTTCTAAAAAGACCTGTCAGCAGGAGAACCCGGCTGTCCCTGATAGTGGGAGTGACAGCAAGGAACCTAGCGAATCCACGGGGAGCACCGATGTCCAGGACAGCTCAGAAGACTTGGATTCCGCCTCCTAGAGCCTGCTTGAGGTATTCTCTCTTCCCTGATCCATCGCTTCCTATCCTATAATCCTTGCATCATACCTTGGCCTACCCAATCACATCCTATCTTAGACCATTCCAGTCATATTAGGTTTCACCTTAAAAACTACCTGTTACTTTAGGGAAGAGTGTAGTGTAGGTTGGAAGGAGTAGTGTAGTGTAGGTTGCTCACTCTTGGAAGTAAATGTGACACTAACATACAGCGTGTAGATCAAATTAAGTAAAAGAAACATACATTTATCCTCCTTTTTTGGTATGGGTTTTAATTCAGGGTAACCATGTATTGGTGAAAGAAATTTCTTTTTTTTAGAACTCCATTAAATAAGTGGGAATGAATTATAAAATCATAAAATTATAAAATCATCATTATAAAATCATCATTTTGCTTGATGAAATAATGGATCTAGCCAATGATTATCAATAGCTAATACATGAGGTGAAACTTGGAGTATTTTGTCACGATGGATGGGACTGACAACAAACACTTGAAGTCAGTCATCAATCTTAACATCACTAAAAGTAGACATAAATATTATGTACCTCCCAATTCAACAGAAATTACATAGCATCAATTATGAACTATTCTTGCCAAAAGAAAATTGTATGTGTATGTAAAATGCAACTACCACTTTTACAGAAAATAGCTGGAACTATATAGGAGAATGCTGTTAACCTAATCTAGAATGAGAAAATTTCTATAGAACAAATGACCGTTTTTTTTTTTCAACAAGTAAGTAGCATTTTTTTTTTAAGGAGGAAAGGAGTTTTTATTAAAGCAAACTTTAAAAATATTAACCAAACTCAAATGTTAGAAATATTGGATCCTAATTCAAATATGCCAAGTCCAAAACTTTTTAAGATAACCAGGCAAAATTTGAACATGAACTGTATTCTATTAAGAATTTAAAGATTTTTTAAAATAATTTCGTTAAGTTTGCTAAATGGTATTATATTGTTAGATTATAAAAAGTCTTTATCTTTTAGGTCTGGCACAGTGATGCACCCTATAATCCTAGTGATTCAGGAGGCTGAGGCAGGAGGATGGCAAGTCAGAGGCCAGCCCCAGAAACTTAGTGAGACCCTGTCTAAAAATAAAAAATAAAAAGGGCTGGGAATGTACCTCAGTAGTAAAGTGCCTCTGGGTTCCATCCGCAGTACGGGGGAAAAAAAAAAAAAAAGTATTTTTTAAGAGATACATACTAAAATAATTACAGTTGAAATAATGTTGTCTACAATTTGTTTTAAAATTCTACTGTAAAAAAAAAGAAAAAAGAGGAGGAGGAGGTGAAATGAAATAAAATGGCTGCCTGGGGCCATGGCTCAATGGCACAACACCCTGGTTCAATACCCAGCACTGAACACCCCTAAAGATAAAAAATAAGGATTGCAATATATGGTAATTGTTAAGGTGAGAAATGGGTACTCAGGGGGTTCCTTATTATATATTTTTTTAATGTGAAAAAAATTAACATGAGAAAACAAAGAGAAAAATAGCTATTGTACTTTATAAAACATACTAAAAAGCCACTGAAAAGTAGTTTGAAAAGACTGCTATTTTACAAATAATATCAATTGAAATGATATAATACCAGAATATTTCTTCCATCAAAGAATTTTTATCCCTTTAACAATTTCAAGGGTTGGTGAGCTTTTGGCAATTTTGAACTTTTAACTTCTTACCCTAGTGACCTTACCCTTACATGTGTAAATGGACTTCTGGCAAAGTCCAGTGTGGGTACACTGCATATAATTTAAACGAGTGCTATTTGACCAGTTTAATCATTCATAAAAATTATTATTTTCCAGGCATTAGATTTGGAGCTGGGTATACAGCAGTGATCAGGACAGACTGATGTTTATAGTATATAGCATTTAAGAATAAGTTAGACTATATTTTTATGCTGAGATCCTGGATATCCAGCACACTAACCACATTTTATTTTCATTCATTTATAGTTAAATAGGTTAAAATTGTTTAGATACATTAATTTCTTGGGGGCTGGAAAGAGACTATCCTCAAAGGAGTCTTTGCATCTGCCTTTTAATAACCTGAAGGTTTCACAGTATGATTTGTTTGATCTAAGGTTAAAATAAAGGGAGCAAAATAGTCTAAGAGGGAAGATAAGATTATATAAAACTTAATACCTTGAAAGAAGTATTGGCAAATTTATAACTGTCTTTAAAACCCTGGAGAGCTCTATCAAGGCTATTTTATTTAAATCAACAGACTATTAAAAAATCATCAACTTTCAAATTTCTATGTAGAAGGACTTATGCAATATTGATCTAATTTTTATGGCTGTTTGTTTCTCTTTATATTAAACTCTAGCTAATAATAACAGTAATAAGAGATTGCTTTAAAACTGTGTGTGTTTGTGTGTATGTGTGTGTGTGTATCTAAGTGCTTTTTAAGTCTTCAAACTTTATATATCTATATATTTATGTATATAAATATAAAAACATATATTTATATATAGATATATAAAGTTTGAAGAATTAAAAAGTACTTAGCATCTGCTATGAGAAACAAAAATAGCTGCCATTCTAGTAAGGGAAGAGAAAAATGTTAAATAAGAAAATTAATTATTTTGTGGCAGATATAAACTCAGTGTACAAATTCAAAATTCAAAAACATTATGCTGCTTTTTTATATTACTATAATTGTTGTGTTATAAGTTAATGTTTTTCCACATTAATCTTCACTTTCTTCCCAGGTAGAATCTGTTGAGATATTTTTAATCATCCCATCTAATCTTTGGCCCTCACTCTTCACTTCTGGGTCTTTTCCACCCATAGTCTTCTCTAGATCTTGGGTACTCTATACCATGTTTGGGCTGTTTTGTAACAAAGGTTTATTATTTTGTATAATAACTGCTAACAACTGCTGTAAAAAATAACCTTCAAGGGAGGGGGTATGGGGATAGGAAAGACGGTGGAATGAGATGGATGTCATTACCCTAAGTACATGTATGAAGAAACGATTGGTGTGACTCTACTTTGTGTACAACCAGAGACATGAAAAACTGTGTTCTATATATGTAATTTGAATTGAAATGCATTATACTATTATATATAACAAATTAGAATAAATAAATAAATAAAATTTAAAAATAACCTCCAAATATCAGTAACTAAACACATTAAAATCTTATTGTTCACATCAATGTGGTGGGGTTATATAGAGCAGAGGAAAAAAGGAACTGTACTCCAGAAAGTCATTTGAGGATCCATTTAGAGGGGATTTTTGTTAATTTTCTTCTGTAGCCCCTTTGGGCAATCTAGTGAAGCCTGAGAATCCCACCTCAGAAAAATGTTTTATAAAGCAATAAAAATTACATGGGATTATAAAAGAAAATAACGTTTTGAAATACAGTTATCCCTATTTTTAAAATGCCTTTTATCATAATATATGTACTTATTAGAATATGAAGTTTAAAAATCTACCAGTGTGTCTATTGATTATAGTTATTTCAAAGAAAATTTGAGTATGAATATTGAGATCTCTAATAACAGTGATATAATTTGAACATGATTTTCATTGGTGACAGAGTATTACTAATACTCCTGTTCACTAGTGCTTATGTTCATGGTTGAAAGAAATGCTAAGTTTCAGTTCTTGAATCGGTGACTGCCATTTTATAGAATCGTGTCTTCTACTGTGTCATAGACACTCAGGTAGCAGATAAGGGAAGAAAGTACATATAGAAGTTCATATAGGTTTTAAAAGTGAGTCCCATTTCCCCAGCTTATTGCATAGGAGACTGGGAAGTGTAGTTTAGCTTTGTGCTCAGGAGGGAAAGAAAGGAGTCTGGTAAGAGCACAGTGAAGTGTCTGCCACAATGGGAAGCTTCCCATTGTGCTCTGGAATGTGGGAATTTGAGCTAGTAGATTGGGCTCCTTGTTGTTCCCCCCTCCACTGACATAGTATATTAGGTTGTTTTGCATACACACATAACATGTATTTCTTCTGTTTTTGCACAAGCCGGGGCATAGCAAACTATGAAATTCTACCACCTTGTTGCTGTCATGCCTCTCAGTGAAGCCTACAGAAATGACCTCTCTGCTCCTAAATCCTCAAAACTGTCTGAAGCTTCACTTTTAACCCATTCACCAGGAAGTCACCAGAACATAGGCCTAGCCTCCTAATGGGAAAGAAAAAAAGAAAAGGAAAAAAAAAGTTTCTTACTTGCCACAATTGTGGTGCTACTCTTATGGAGCTAGAGTTCAGATATGTATAGAAAAATGTCCTGAAAAGATTAAGTTTCATTTTCTGTTATTTCCACGTTTTTTGGTCTGAGCAGCAGAGAGAGTTAAAGAAGTGATGGTGAGTAGGACAGCTGATGAAGGAAAATAGTGTATTTTCATCTAAAAAGCTATAATAAAAATTATTGCTAACACTATGGAACTCACTATGCCATATTTACTATTCTACAGACTGTCTTTGAAGTGTCTCATTTAGTTCTTCTGATATTGCTGTGAAGTAGGTACTGTTATTCCAGTTTAAAGAGGAGGAAATCATGTCACAGAGAGGGCTGCTCATCATGTAGGTAGTAAGTAGAGAACAGAGGTTCACACTTATGTAGTCAGACTCCACAACTGTGAGGATTAAATAAGATGATTTCTATAAATTGCTAAGCACAACTCCTCACATAATAAATATTCCGTAGATTTGGACCCTTAAAATGATCTCTAGTACTAGTAACTATTCAGGTTCTCTGCTTCTCTGCAGTAATCAAATGATAGAATGTTGTGTATGAATAGCAACAGTTTGCAGTCTTGGAAGGGGGATGCATCTTAACGATTAAAATAGCTTTCACTGACAAGCTGAATGTCAAAGCATTCAGCTGAATCAACACTCATCAGCAGCAAAGTTTCTAGGGAGCCATAGCAATGAAGACAGGTCAGTTCAAAACATGCTGGTTGAGGCAGGAATGCCATCAAACTGCTGCACATCTCCTGACAAAAAATATGTGTCTGATGATTAATAACCAAAAAAAAAAAAAAAAAAAAAGCAAGATCTTAGCATTTTCAGTTGAGCAGACAATATTGAGTTAACTAAGGTTACACTGGTGACTCTCCCTTTCTGGTTTATTCTTCCTGTCGTTAAGCTGTCATTCTAACAAAAAGTTGTTAAATGTTCACATGAGCATTCACTGAAATAGACTGTTCTTAATTTTACCAGACAACTAATTATAACTGGAATGATATAATGAAATATGGAAGAAAGTTAGAGACTGACAGGTCTGGTAAATTCCTAGTATAACCTTACCCCAGATATGCCAAAAACCATAGATTTCAAATGCATCTGCACTCTATGAAGAAAAGGAGGGGGTTGGGAAAAGATAAAATATTGTTTTGAAATACTAATCAGAAAGATTTCATTTGTTGAATTATTTATAATCTCTAACAATGTCACCTTTCAATCAGTGTATGGTGTACATTTAGGATGAATTAAATACCAACTTTGTCAGAGATAACTGATAAAAGCAGAGATTCTCCTAATCCTTTTTCTGGGTACTCTCTCTATGCTCTAGTGTATAAAATGTAATATACTTTATGGTAGAAGAGGTAAGGAAAATAGAATATTAAAAATTCTGTAAATGGATAATGGATCAAAGGGCCAGGGCAAAAGTCTTTCTGAAAACATTCTGCAGTCCTATATTTATAGATTAATATCTTCATAACATTATAGAATATTTTTAAAGTAAAGCCATAAAATTCTGTTATATGTTCATAAAGTCACATTAACAATTAGTGTATATTCCTCAGGCTTCCCTAACCAACCATTAAGAAAACCTGGTAAAAATTTGATCTTAATAAGCTAAGAAATTAAAGGCTATAATGTTCATATTTATTATTATTATTTTTATTCTAATTTGTTATTTGTGACTATAACATATTTTGAAGGGAATCTTTATGAAACTGTCTATACTATTAAACTACCCTAGAACACTTATTACAATTGTTTAGCTTTTAATTTCTTAAAAATACCAAGCAGTGTTTACTGAGATAATTAAAACAATCGTGTAATGTTTAGTTTTTCTATAATTTCTTTTGCATACCTATACTAACAGTGTTTATAATAAATTGAGAAAGGTAATAATGATAGTATTTTTAACCTATTCCTTCACATCTTATTCCTCTTCAATTGGATTTTATATCATTCTGCAGTTTGATTCATCATTGTGATTCTGGAAACAGACTTTTCTGTAATGATGACTTTGTACAAAAAATGCTTTTTGCTTCTCTAGATAGTAACCTCTATCTATTACTTCTGTGTGCAAGTGACAGATAGGAAAAGATAATTCACCTTTATAGTTGTGGCATCCTTCTCTGTTGTATTCCACTAGCCTTTCTTTAGTTTAAATATTCTTTTCATGCATTACACAAATCTCTTTACCTTAAGGATAGGGTCCATGTCTTATTTGTTTCCTTAATGTCTGGCAGATTATTCATTCATGGTAGTTACTAGTGAGCAGCCATTGATTTATTAGATAAATGGATGGATCTTCTTAAGTACCCATATTGTAATTTTAAAGAGAAAATAATGTATATAAATACTACTTTCTGTTACTTAATGTAGGTAGCGCACTTTAAATTATGAATAAAGATACATAGTGTGTGTTTTGTGTTCCTCTTCTGGTCTCAGAAAAAGAAAATAATACTTAAAGAACTGGACACATTGCATCTAACTTATCAAGAGCCAAGAAAGTCTCATTTTTTTAGAATTTAAGTTCCTTTTGAGTGAAGTTGGATAGTATAGGATTTAAAGATGGGAGCAGAAGGATCTGTTTTAGTTTTGCAAAAGGTTCTTCAGGACAGATCTTAATATTTCACTGTTCTACATACACACACACACACACACACACACACACACTCTCACACACACACTCTCACACACACCCCTACACATGCCTTTATTCTAAAGGCAGAAGTAGCTTTAGGTATCACAACATATATTCATATGTCCTCCTGGTAGGGAGGAGAGGATCAGTTTGGATTTTTTGTATTATTATCTAAGTTCTCCCTGAGTTCCATGGAGATAAATATAGTCCAAACATGATTACTTGTTGCCTTACTGATCTACTACTGAAGCCTGTCATTGGTTAAACTAGTATTCTTCCATAGCTTTCCAGTGCAACCATAGCCTTTTGTCCTCCCTTACTCATTTACTCTCTTACTTCTCAACAGCGTTGCAGGTCCACACGTCTCAGCCACATCTACCCTCTGAATGCTGGCTTAACCTGTCTGCTGTGCAGCATCTGCTCTGAGGTCATCTCACAGTGATCTGAAAGACTTGTGATTTTCAACTCTCAACAACTTTCCATATATCCTACTGAGATCATAAAGGAAGACCTGGATGCATGAATGACTGTGCAAGACCCAAGGAAGCTTGAGCCTGCTATTACAGAACCTTCCTTGGCCGACCCATTCCATGCTGCCATTTTCTTTTGTTTGTAGTTGTCCTATGTTGGGTGTGGTTATCCTGCAAGGTTGTTTCTTGGAATGCCAAACAGGAAGGAGAGCAAATTCTTGAAACTTCCTGAATTTCAGTTTTTGCCATTATTTATCTGGTTTTCGTCCTTGAAAGGGTAGACAGGACCACTGCGTCAGACCACATGCCCCTTTCCTCCACTTTTCTGGTAGAAATATCTATTTCCTTGTCCTCTCTCTGGAACTTTCCCTTTGTCCTATGCTCTTCCTTCTTAAAGAGGCATTTACCCCCTTCCCAGTAGGAGAAGGTGGTAAGTGTTTCAGGCATACAAGCAGAAGTTGGAATCCCTAATCCACTTGATTGTGTGAGTTTGTGGATTGTTTTTTTGTAATGATGAAACTTGTTTTTCTTGAGGATCTGTAGTGTTCACATACAGTGCTGTGACATTTATTAATAATATATTTAATTCTATCAACAACTCTGTGAGGTAGGCAGTCATCATCTTTGTTTTACAGATGAGGAAACTGAAGCTCAAAAAAGTAAAAGGAGTGTCCAGAATCTGAACCTAAGTCTGTTTGAATTCAAAGCCAGAGTTCCCTCTGCTTCCCTATTGCCACTCTTTTTGCCTTTTATTTACAAAAATATTAAACATCCACAGAAAGGAGAATCTGCTGTTTAAATATGTTAAGTGTTGACTTAATGTATGACAACTATATGTCATCTGTAAATATTTTATATAACCTTCAGTTGTAATCCTCTTTTTAGTATTTTTAATCTAGTAAAAATAAGACAAAGTACTTTGACCTCTCCCATGAAAGTCACTAGATAAATCCAGAGTTATCATTACTGAACATTGTTTTTAGGTTCACTAAATGTGAATTACCAAAGTATATAGCATATTTCATGCTTAAATTTTTATGAAAACTGGTACATATGGATTTAAGTCTAAGCCCTGATATTAACTATCTGATGACAAGAGATAAGTCTGTTCTCTGTAATCATAATCAGCCCTGCTAAGTACTTCTTACAAACCTACCCCAGTGCACTCTGAGAATTTCTGCCTAATGTTATTCTTAAATGATTGCCTGAGGCAGATATAAGTCTTTTGTGTGTGTGTGTGCATAAGTAGAATTTGCCATTTTGTGTGCCAATACAAATCTCACATCTATCTTTCTATCTTTTTAATTTTCTCCCTTACCTTTGAAACTATTTTATTCTTTCCCCACAAGCATGTGTTTATCTCTTTATTTTTAAATATTACAGCTTTCTAACATCTGTCTCTAGGGCAGTATAATCTTACTGATGAAATATTCCATGTTTTCCTTGAGCTCTTGTCAATATGTCTTCGTGTTAACAGCTCAGCAGATGGAGAAACAGAAGGAGTAGCCTCAGCTTACCTGAGTGATTTCTCTCCAGCACCAAGCACATTGACTGTCTCTAGTAACTATTGATAAGAGTTGGAATAACTGAAAAATAAGAAATGATATCTGACTTTGCAGTGAAATTTACTAAAACTATTGGCTGCTGTTCTTTGTTACTAGGAGACAACAGAAATTACAGCAACCTACCTAGTTTGGGCTATGCCTATTTAGATAATGAGAGTAAAATAAACAATAATACTAATATTGCTTTGGGCATAAATTAGCATGTTCCCAGGTGGTTCCAGGGTAATAATGGTGATTTAGCAGCAGCAGTGGCTTTTTGCAACACAGAAATTGTGGGAGCCTCTGGCACTGCTTTTTGTAATAGCATTGTTCTTTTTACACAGGACAAATTATGTTTTTTTTTTTTTCCCCTGAATCTACTGCCTGCTTTTTACTGAAGCATAATCCTGGAGAGACCAAAGCAAGACTTTGAAGCAAGGATGTAGTAAATAGTGTGAATACCCTTGTGCCAGCCATAGGGAATGACCCACACCCCTTTCTTTCATATGCATCTTTAAAGAAACTATTGACTGGGCTCAGGTTTGTCAGTAAATTGTTCAAAGATGTTAGTGTCATCAGGATGCAGAGTTTTCTTTGGTTAAAAGAAACTTGTGAATGCAGCCTGTGAGTTACCTAGTTACAAATCTGTGGATTTCACTTTGGAGATAAGAACAAGAGGGAAGAAGAGATGACTCTTAAATAAAAATAATGGAGTATGTGGATGAGTGAGAGAAATTGGAATAGTGCTGGAAATTAGAACAAAGCAGTGAAGCTTTGGAAAGGATCAAGAAATAGCTTAAACAAAGTTTTCTCAAATTTTTACATATAAGTAAGTCATCTTGGGTTTATGTTAAAATGCAAATTTTGTTTCAATAGGTCTGAGGTGGGGCCTGAGTATCTGCATTTCTAACTAGTTCTGCACAATGCTGATATTGCTAGTCCAGAAAGCATATTTTTGTAAGTAAGGGCCTTAAAACTCATTTCTAACCCTGGTACTGCAGTTCACATAACCTGTGACTCACCTTTAGATTGATTTGGATTAGACCCTAAAGAATTCAAAATCTCATTATTAACTATATACTCACATAAATCCTGTTTGTCTTTGAGATTGTGTCATGAGGTTGTCGGCCTAATAATTTAAGTAGAAATTTCAAACATATCAAAATGTATACAATAAAAATTATTTATATACAGTGTATGAAATCTATCAATAACATTACATCATATATTAGGATGTTTTGATAAATTTTTCATCTTTGGCATCTAAACAAATAGAATGAGATTTTAAAATTTTCATTTCTAACTCTATTGTGTTCATTGGTCTATAAACTACCCCAGACACTAAAATTGTTTTTCATTCTAACAAGATTTGAGAGGGGATTTGAAAGGTACTGCTAAGTCTCTCTCTTTCTCTATTCATCCCTCTCCCCGTCCCACCCTCGCTGTCTGAGCCTAGACCTGCTCTTTATTGGAAATAGTACAGGAAATACTTCCAAGAGCTATTTCCCATTCAAGGAGAATAATTTCTATCCCAGTGTTTCTCAAATATAGTCTATATACCTGTTGCATCATAATCACCCAGGTGCTTTGTTAAAAATTAAGTTTCTTTGATTCTGGTTCAGATTTACAAAATCAGAGCTCTGTGTTTAATAAGTTCAGGTGATTCTTTTGCAGTGTCATCTGTAAACCACTGATTAATACAAGGCATTGAAATTTTCAAAAAGAATTTAAAGGCACTCTCCATTGTTAATAAGCTATAGATTTAAATTAATTTTAATAGAAGCAATATAGGACTCAGAACCTATACAACAATTTTTTTATTATAAAATATGGGAGTAGTTGAGGTGGTATATGGGAATTATTTTCTCATTTTCTGTACATATAAAACATCTCTAATTTAAAAATTAAAACAATTTTACATAAGTGAATATTTGATAAATATGTGTGATTGCACATATATTTTATGTGTGTTATCATGTGTATTCTTTTTTTATTGGTTGTTCAAAACATTACAAAGCTCTTGACATATCATATTTCATACTTTAGATTCAAGTGGGTTATGAACTCCCATTTTTACCCCAAATACAGATTGCAGAATCACATCGGTTACACATTCACAATTTTACATAATGCCCTATTAGTAACTGTTGTATTCTGCTGCCTTTCCTATCCTCTACTATCCCCACTCCCCTCCCCTCCCATCTTCTCTCTCTACCCCATCTACTGTAATTCATTTCTCTCCTTGTTTATTTTCCCATTTCCCTCACAACCTCTTATATGTAATTTTGTATAGCAATGAGGGTCTCCCTCCATTTCCATGCAATTCTTTTTAAGGCATTCTTTTTCATCATTACTCCTCACCGCTACAACTTATCCTTAGTGGTATATGACAAACCTGAAGAGTGATATCACTCAATACAAATCACACTAGGAAATTTTCCTAATTTTGTTTCCACAGGGGGAAAAATCAAATTTTGTAATGTCCTCTTAGAAATCAGACACCTGGTAAGTGTAGAGCCACACACACTTTTGCTTGTGGCATCATCATCTGAGTGTCTTGGGATTGAACTTTCATTAACAATCCCTAGTCAAAAGCCAGTGAAACAGACCAAGTAACATATTAAGGTCCTCTTCATACATTTTTCCTAGACATGAATGCTTTTTTGAAGTCTTGAAAGGCACATCATTTCCTTGAGATGCACTTAAAGGGTTATTTAAATGCCCACATTTCTTAAATGGAAATTACATTTTGTGAAGTTTTGAAAAGTCTTCATTATATATCATACATACATTGCTTTCCTAGCCAAAATTAGGATAGATTTTCCATCTTTGGAATGGGGGTCATCACCTCACCTGCATATTATAAACATAAACCTATATATATAAAACAGTACTTAGCATGTTGAGCAATTTTTATAAGAGACGATTTAATAAAGTGTGAAATCATGCACCTCAGGGTCCAAGTGCTTATGTTTTAGTCCTATTTTGGCTTATTGGCTTATTACCATCTGGATATCCTCTGGCACATCAATGTTCCCCTTTACAAAGTAGAGATAAACAATAACATGCACTCTGGGATACTGTGTAATGAGATAATATAAGGAAAATGCATTGTCATTTGTTAAAAGACATGTAAGTAATATTGCTAACATTTTTACTTTCAGAGATTTTTATCCCCAAGTTTAAACTGCTATGAAATAATAGTGGTCATTTTCTTTTTCCTCTATAGCTGCCCAGAAAAAAAAAATCAGTGTTTTAGGAAATTTTTCATCAAAACAATATGGACATTTATGTGAGCATTTTAAGGGATGAAATATGAAGACGGAAGTTAATTCCTGCAAATATAAAAAAATCTATCTGTTCATTTGAGAAGAAAAGGTGGCTTAATAAGTTGTTTGTCTCTTGTTCTCTATAATCTAAGCATTCATATGTAATAAGTTATTCATGCCAATCAAATTATGCTTATTCTCTCATTTACATGGTTTTGAGTAAGAGATTCAAACACTCAAGTGTAACCAAAGTTTTCATATACTCAAAAATTTTAGTAAACCACTAGGATAAGCATCTGGCTGGTTTTCCGTGGAACTACACACAGTGTTAAGTCCTGTCTAACTTTCATTCCTGAAAACAAATGAAAATTAAAAGTTGACTATCAAGTAATAGCTATCATAAAGAATTTTGAATGAAAACATGTAGGAAGCTTCTAGGAAACAATTATTTCTAATTGTTCCTTTGACATTCCATCCATTTTACATCCTAGAACAGTGTATCTTAATAAGTTTCCTGGGAGGTAAGAGGTATGCCTTCCCTTTGTGAAGTGGCAGAATGTGAAGAAAAAGGTGAGCAAAGCAGCACCACAGAAATGCCCTTAAAGAGATCTAAAAATGATCCCTTAAGCAGATCATTTTAGAAAGGTGTACACATGGAACTTGAAGATATATGATTCAAGTCCTTTAAGATCACTCATTCCTTTGTGTCTCTTGAACAATCTCTGATATATTTTTCAACATTCCTCATGTTATTTAGTTTTTTTCTTCCTTATAATTGGGGTGATGGGATGTAGATTCCTTCAAATACACCAAGCATCTAAGGCTAAAGCATCATAATATTTGTGTACTTAATGGATTAACAGCTTGCCTAAATTGCATTGAGTTAATGGGTACTAGTAGTATCACTACCCATGGTTAAAACTCATTCACTCTGGGGCTGGGGTTGTGGCTCAGAGGTAGAGTGCTTGCTTTGCACTTGTGAAGCACTGGGTTTAATTCTTAGCACCACATCAAAATAAACAAAAGATATTGTCCGTCTACAATGAAAAAAAAATTTAAAAACCTCATTCACTCTAAGTTATACTAACTAGAGCTTATCCTGAAGTACCTGCTTTGAGAATATTCAAATAATTTCACAACACTCTGCCTTACAAATATGGCAACCTTATCAAAACTAACCCTTTACCAGGTCAAAAGGAGCACCAGGAGATAATCTGAAATAGTAATTCATCAGTGAGTCATAGAAATATGAATTCAGAATTATAAAATCAGTTTAGAGGAAAGTATATAATGGAGGAAATTTATCAGCTGTTAGAAAGCCAAAGGTTGTTTATGAAGTCTATATCAAGTCCTGTGTTATTCTTATAAAAAAGTAGAGATCATTTTTATTTCTCATTGGGATTTTATTTGCACAATAAAGGGAAGTAACTTTCAGTATAATTGGACATTCTGAATAAAGAAAGAAGGCTGTATTTATCATTTAAATTTTTATATGCCAATACAATTCTGATTACAAAATATTCGGGTCAATTTTACTAAAAACAAAAATTCCCATCTTTAATGAAGAAAAAGCATGATAATGACTTATCTTAGAATGTAAAGCTTTTAGAATCACTCTGTAATTTATGGCTTATCCCTGAGAATTCAAAGATTTATAAGTTTTAAACATTTTCCAGAACATAATACATACTGTCTTATGTCAGATACAGCTAGGCTAAGCACAGGGCATAAATGAATTCTTTATTCATCCTTGATACCCAGTATTCTGTTACTCTTCTCTGGTTTGCTCAAGAAGAGAATTCCCTCAAAACAGTTCATAGCCCCATATTACTTTGTGCTTCCTTCCCCATTCTGTTCCTTTCCTACAATTATATAAATCAATTGGTTCATCAAATACACATTATAACTGGTAACAAGCATAATTTTATTTCACGCAAAATTATTAGTAACTGTTGGATTTCTTGTACAAAGACTACTTATGAAGTACTTATAAAGAATATTTACATTTAGTTCAAATAAGCCTCTGATTGTTAAGATAACCCTACTTGATCAATAAGATTATTATCTAACTTCTTGAAAGATCTAAACTGGGACTTCAGGGCGACTTGCCATTGTGGAACACAGTTTACAAAAGGAAGAAGGCATTTCCTGTCTTTAAGCTAAAGCTACAGCTACTTAGTAAACAACACTATGATAAAAGCATTTTCTACATTGTTTCCTCCTCTATGTTCTTCTCCCATATCTGCAACAATTTTAAAGTCTCAATTTTCACATCCATAAAATAGGAGTAATTGTAAAGTTGCTATGAAGGTTAAATAAAATTATGTAAATTTTCTAGGTCAATATTCAGAAAATGGGTATATAAAAATATTGGTTCAGTTACTTCCCCTATAGTTGTTGAGTAACCATTTTAAGAGGCCAATTATTTCAGTACAGGATTATGCTTGAATATCATTTTAGACAAAAAGATTACTCAGTGATTGTAGGCTGTTCCTACCTGCCCAGTCTTCTTTCTATTATTTTCTGAAATGTCTTGAAATAAGACCAGGCAATAGCAGGTGCACAGATAAAAACATAAAAGAATAACAAGGAAGATAAGAAATAATATTGCCAATAAAAATTTTCCTAGATTCCACTTTATACCAATACTAGTAGAACATCAGTTCTTTTCAATCAAGCAATCAGTGGTATTTTAAAAAGAAAAACTTCAGTGAAGTTTTATTCAATAGTAAAGCACTTCTATTTTCATTTCCTATTTTCAAACCTAAAAGGCAAGTGTTTCCCCTCACATATCCTTGCACAAAAGGTAAAAATAAGAGGCACAAATAAAGAACACATTACATCTTTTAGAATGTGTTTCTCCAAATTTTATAGCAAAGAGTTTACTTAAAATAGGAAAGCATGATGGTTATCAGTGAAATCTTAAATACTTAAAACTCAGTTTTCACTTTGGAAATACAAATAAAATAATATGACATGTTTTGAAAATATAGCACAATATAGTTTTGATAGGTGTTTCTTTATGCTTTTGAAAGAAAACTAAAATACCATTTTATTCTTTATGCATAGCATAGTATGTTTTGTCTATTAAAAAAATAAATGAGCACTAATCTAAGAAATCATCTTGACCAGCATTAATGACTAGTTTGGTAGTTAACAGCCTGAGGCATAGCCAGAGGCCATTAAGGCTGGGGGGTAGGGAAGGTTGGGGGATTGTAGTTTACCAGTAATTAACTATAGGTGTGAGTCAAGACTTCCTAATAGAAGATATATAAGTTACTCTGGATGATTCTGTCTGTGTGTTTATCCTTTCATATACCCACCTTCCTCCCCTACTCTGCACCTTTTTTAATAAATAGGAAAAGAAGATGATACCATCATTTCACAAACCAGGTTGGATTGGAAATAATTCATGTAATGAAAGAGATGCTCAGGGGACCAATTAATGCCTTTTCAAGCTTGGACTATATAAGAACCACTTAAAAAAAATCAGTCTACCACATTAGTTGATTGTTGATGAATTGAAACTCAATCATGAGATCATAAGGATTTTTTGGAGCTTTTTTTAAGTTTTTAATCCTATCTCAATAAAAGTAAATACATAAGGATTATAAATAAACCAAATCTGAAGTAATATAGATTGAGAGAACCTCAAGAGGGTCAGGAGATAATGAAGATTATACCTCAATATTGGGATTATGATGTTAGTTCTTTATTTCAATAAAAGTGGATAGAGATCTTTCATATCAGGGACAGGGCTTAGCTGTAAGGACAAAGTAATCTTCTGGGAATTATGCATACAGGCTTGACATCATTTTTATTGGATGGCTGATGAACTGGAAAACTCCAGGATAGCCAGGCTTTAATTTGTAATCTTAATTTTCATATAAATCGGTACATTTCAGGGGGAGGGAGTGGGGGATGTGAGGACATTGATGCTTGCTAGCCTTGTCGTAATAAGACAGCCCTGAAGCACAGGCTGCAGCACTAACTCATTCAGTATCTCATTCTGTCTTTTCCTCTATCCATCTGTCTTCCATCTTTGCATCTATCATTTAACGAAATTTACAGCCTGCAAATACCAGAGAAGCTAATGTTAGTGCAATCTTCTCTCTACCTCCTCTTGGAATGATCTATAGTAATCTACTTAACATAGACATGCACACTATAATGCACAATAATTTAGTCTTCACCCAGGAAAATGACTGCAATTGTTTTGCAAGCATACATTAATGAGGTTTTTTTTTTCATCTTCTTTTTATCTTTTTAAAGGCTATAGGGCATGAGAGAACACTAGTTTCCCTTCATAAAATAATTATCTTGGTATTTTCCATATATGATTTCATATCCATGGGGTTACATGGGGGCAAAGTTATCAAACTAGAGCATAATGGTTATTTATTTGGACATATGGGAACTAGACTAGTGTATTTCCAATACAGAATGCAGATTCACCTTGTAAAGGATTTTTAATGGAATGTTTTATAAATATATCAATAAAATAGAATTTACTCTTTTGATTGTTCTGGCTTCTTACATTATAAGTAAAATTATTCTTTATCAGAGATATTTGAGGTGAACCATAGAAAACAATATTTGGGGTTTCATGTGGGGTTTCACTCTTTCAGAGGTCAAGTTCACATTACTTTTTTTTTCAATCTTTTTTGGATTTGGGGTGATTTCTTACAAAACAAAAGTGCCAAAATCATAGTTTTTATTCCATCATTTTCAAACTAGAAATCACATGTAGCTTTTTGATCTTCCAATAACTATATGTATAAAGAACCCCATAAATATGTAAAGTTATTGTGTACAAAAAAATAAAGGCTTGAAAAACCCACATAGATCTCATGTACTACCAATTAAAGGGAAAAAAATCCCCAGCTAAAGCTACAAATGCAGAAATGCAGAACTTGTTACACATAAGATCAATTTCCAAATTCTAAGGTTATTTGAATAGCTCTGGTCTAAGATTTTCCCCATGGTTAAAGATGTTTTTGTTTTTCAAAGGCAAATCATTTGTTCCCAAGACCATTTTCTTTGTTTGTGTTCTGACCTCTTCCCAGATGCATAATTGTCTGAAATGTAGAGATCTTTACCTTCAGAGCAGAAAATAGATTCTCCCAAACATATCTTATCTTCTTATCCTCCAAAGCTTCCAATTTGCCAGTGAAGTAACATGAAAGTTGAAATAGATAAATGCTGAGACCATAATCCCAATTGGGAGCACACTCATCTCTTAAATAGTTCTGTCAACTTGGATTTATCTGTATGGAAAGAATATAAAGCATCGTTTACATAAATAACATGGAGTTGGAGTGGTACAAATATCAGGGATGAGTAACTACCCTGGAGTAGACCTATTAAATCAATCACTGAGCTCAAAGAATCAGAAAAGCATTGGCTACAGCCAGACAAAAGTTGATCACAACATAATCTTCCTCTGCTTCTTGATGAAGTAACAAAATATGCCATGTTCATTGAACAGCTGCTTTCATAAGGACAACAATAATGAAGAGTCTCCCAGAATCTTTAGCACTTGCACATGAAAACAAGATTTCCACAGAGAAAATTAAAATGCCAACAAGATTTATACTTACCTATGTAGATTTTCTATGGTCTTAAACATATTCTATTATTTAAAAGTATAAAAAAGAGGAGTAATGTCATTTTTTAAAGTATTGTTATTGAAAAATAAAAGCAATACTCATGGTTCCTGCTATGGGCTGAATTATGACCCCCTAAAATTCATGTGTAAAACCACCTCCACAATGCCTTGATCTCAAACTTTGAGCATCCAGAACTGAGAGACAATAGAGTCTCTTGCTTAAGTTACACAGTCTGTGGCACTTTGTTACTGCAGAACAAGCAAACTAATATAACAGCTCCCTTTTTATTTAAAGGTAAATAAGGAAATGAACATAAGTCCAAAATTAAGTCATCCCTACCTTACTTCGATAGAATTCTGACACATGGTATAAACATCTAGCTTTTCAGTGATTCCATATGGAAGTCAATATTCCCTTAATTGCTCTAACTCTGACTGTGAATATTTTTCCATCACATCTTCTCTATTAAGAAGAGTGAAATGGCACATATCTAGTTGGAAAGGGGCTTGCCAAAGATGCTTATAATAAGCATAAAAGCAATATTCCCCACAGAAACATCTGTTCTTACAAATAGGTTAACTCTGAAGAAGTAGACATATAAGTAGTATCTGCTAATTGATTTTGAAGGGGGTGTCAAGAAGAGAAATGTGCAAACTACTGGGAGGAAAAAATTAAACTAGGGATACCAGAGTTTCAAAGATAATGGTATTATGTCACTTTGGATTTTCTTTCAATACTGCTAGAAATTGAGGACAAGAGACCCAGTCTGAGATCCTCTTATTAAAGGTAACAAATGTTTTCTCTCTCAGACTTTCTCTCCCCTTTAAGTGTCCTTAAACAAACCAGTAAATTATAGGATCACATCTTCCCATCTCCTCGCTTCTGTACTTGTGGGAAATGCTTCTGTTTCCTATCAGATGAGAAGAGGAAGTGAACCACCGCCTTTGAGAACCAAGACATCACTCACATGAAACATATTTCAGGTGCATGGTCCAGGAAAAGATCTCTGTTCATTTGATCCATGCTGGCTTTTCTAGAGGAAAGAATGTTCTTTTTAATATTTTGGGTAATTTTGGACAAATCAAACTACTTCATGAAAACTGGGCTCCTTCTAGATCTCAGAACACCCAGGATGAACTGATGACCCTGTTACCACAGTGGTTGTAATGTTTTACTTTGGGAAATAGGTAGAATATAAACAATAACCCCCAAAATCCTGCAGTAAAATAATGACTTGTTTTCCAAGATTTCGTAGACAAGTAGAGATTTCGCAGAGATTTCGTAGAGAAGTACTTTTTCTCTGGGTATTAATCACTACTTCATTTGCATACATTTTGGGAGGGGTCTATATTTGAAGATAAACTTTATGATGGAGGGCTGATCTCTCTGGTCATGTATCAGTACAATATAGAAAAGAGATGATTCAGTCTCATAAGTGTTTTCAGCATAAAGAATCAAAAATATTCTGAAAAATAATTCAGCCCATGAGAAGTGACTGTTGATGAAGTATCACTGCTAATCTAGCAATGGTTTCTTAGTGCAGCACATAGGAGATGGGAAACTAGAGGCTGGGGGAGTCATCTGTTTGTTCCTAAACTTGCACTCAACTCTGTAAGAAGTCTACCCTCTTACTATTACACCTTCTTAGTGACATGGCTCTTTTAATTTGTACCCAGACAGATAGTACACTCATTATGTTGGGTGAGGAACTCAGGAGGAGTTGCAAGTTGATCTTGAAGTTTGCCTGAAATCAGCCCTCTCGGTCACTCCCTAGGTTCAAGTGTTAACTGTTGAGTCTTATTCCCCCCCACACAAAACTTTTAGGGAGTGTGACCAAACAAGAACCCCAAGTCAAGTTATTTTTTCAGAATGAAATGGGTCATTAAAAGTAGTCAAAATTATGATTTCTTCAAAATATGTGTATTGACTTACAATTTGGAGTTATTATCCTATCTGTAAAATAAAATAGTTCTATTCAGTAACTTCAAATTTTAAATTATTGCTAAGGATATAAAATACATACCTGTATACAATAAAGCAAAATAAAAATGTCTTTATGTGAATTATCTGACTATTAAGAGATAAATAAGATAACTATTATAGGTTTATATTTACATTTTTAATCAATGTCTTAGCCTGTATTTGTGTCTAACATTGTGCCCCTGGCATTTTTTCTGAAGAACATGTTTTTTCAGTGCTGTTGTTATTTTAATTTTTTAAATAAAATTGCCTGCAATTTTCTCTAAGCTTATATTTTTTTTGATGAATAAAATGAAAATTGCTGATTCTCAATTGAGTCTTCTCTGTAGGCCATAATAGTTTTGGTTGAAATATAACCATCTACAGATGCTGAGGTTTATATATGATCAGAAAATAATTCTTCTAAGTAGAGAACATCTTAATCCTAATAAACTTTAAATATGTCAATAGTTCAACCCAAATATGCTCACAAAGACAAAAAAGGAATAAGAACAATAAATAAATAAATGACTGGTGAAGAATTCTATGAAAAATATGCCTTGGAGTGGGGGAAATTAAAATAAGAAAACATGAGTTCTTTAAAAAATTAATAAAAATGTGTTTAAAAACAAAAGCATGATATAAAAATGAAAGAGGTCAGGGAGGGTTTGGAGATTTCTTTCTCAGTCGAGGCATCTAGGTCATCAGAGACAGTCCAGTCATCTTTTTTTTTCCCCTCGATAATACTAAACAAAAAGGTCTGTGTTTTCATACTCATTCCTAGAAGGCTATTTGGTCCCTAAAGGAATCTGCCAATTTATCCCCAGTAATATTTTTTTAAGTTGTCAATGTACATTTTTATTTTATTTATATGTGGTGCTGAGAATTGAACCCAGAGCCTCACACATGCTAGGCAAATGCTCAGCCACTGAGCTACATCCCCAGCCCCCCAATAACTTTTAAACCTAACAAGGAGTATGAAAGGAAGGTAATATGCATTATCCAAGTCTAAATAATATCACCTAAATTCTTCTTCCCAAACTATGTGGACAAGCACTGTTGACTTCTAAAAGACCATCCCCATGGTTTTCCTCAGACCAAAGCCCATCTGCATCAAGGAACCTCTCTGTCTTCACAAGCAGAAACAGAAGACAGTATTTTCAAATGATACTGACCATTTTCCCATTTCCCTCTGAAATTACAAGTCCCCATTGTGATTGATGTTATCTTGATCATCATCATTGTGATTAACAAAGGTCAAGAAGAAATTATCAGATTCCCATATGAAAATAAAGCTTGAACAAAGTAAGTGATTCTGCAATGTTCAGATGATCCATGTCAGCAGTAAAAAGTAACCTGTAAATTTACTCTTGTGTTGCTTTATTCCCAACTAGGAATGTTTTGCATGCTTTCTGAAAATATGATTTGTGAGGACACCCCTGCAGACCTCCATGGAGCCCAGTCAGGCCCAGGACAGCCCGACCAACACTCACAGAACCCAGGAAGGCCAAAGACAGGACTACTACCCCCTGTGGAGCCCAGGAAGGCCCAGAACAGGATCACTGGCCTGCATGGAGCCCATGATGAGGTGCCTCATTTACCAAAAATTTATGCTAAAATTTACCAAAAATATATGCCACTCATATAAAGTGGGCTTCAAACCAATATTAGTCAGAAGGGATAAAGAAGGTCATTTCATACTGCTTAGGAGAATCATACATCAAGAAGACATGACAATCATAAACATTTAATATGATTAATAATGGAACAGCTATGTATATCAAACAAACCCTTCTAAATTTCAGGAATAAAATAGACCACAATACAATAATACTAAGTAAATTTAACACAATTCTCTCATCTCTGGATAGATCTTCCAAACAAAAACTAAGCAAAAAAACTATAGAACTCAATAATATAATCAATAATTTATATTTAACAGACATATATAGAATATTTCATCCATCAACGAGCGAATATACTTTCTTCTCAACAGCACATGGATCTTTCTCTAAAATAGACCATATCTTATGCCACAAAGCAACTCTTAGCAAATTAAAAAAAAATAGAGATACTACCCTGCATTCTATCACACCATAATGGAATGGAATTAGAAATCAATGATAAAGTAAAAAATAAAAGCTACTCCACCTGGAGACTAAATAATATGCTATTGAATGAGGCAGGGATAACAGAAGACATCAGAGAGGAGATTAAAAAAAATTCCTGGAGGTAAATTAGAACTCTGATACAACATACCAAAATCTCTAGGACACTATGAAGGTAGTGCTAAGAGGAAAGTTCATTGCATTGAACTCATTCATTAAAAGAATGAAAAGTCAACAAATAAATGACCTGACATTATATCTCAAAGCCCTAGGAAAAGAAAAACAAATCAACACCAAAAGTAGCAGAAGACAGGAAATAATTAAAATCAGGGCTAACAATATGGAATGCAATATGGAGATTCCTTGGAAATCTGGGAATGGAACCACCATTTGACCCAGCCATCCCTCTCTCCTCGGTCTATACCCAAAGGATTTGAAAACAGCATACTACAGGGACACAGCCACATCAATGTTTACAGCAGGACAATTCACAATAGCTAAACTGTGGAGCCAACCTAGATGTCCTTCAGTGGATGAATGGATTAAAAAAAATGTGGCATATATACACAATGGAATTTTACTTAGCAATAAAATCATGGCATTTGCAGGTAAATGGGTGGCGTTGGAGAAAATAATGCTAAGTGAAGTTAGCCAATCACCAAAAAACAAATGTTGAATGTTTTCTCTGATATAAGGAGTCTGACTCATAGTGGGGGTAAGGAGGGGGAGCATGGGAGGAATAGATGAATCCTAGATGGGGCGGAGGGGTGGGAGGGAAAAGGAGGGGCAGGGGATTAGCAAGGATGGTGGAATGTGATGGACATCATTATCCAAAGTACATGTATGAAGACATGAATTCTGTCAACATACTTTATATACAACCAGATATATGAAAAGTTGTGCTGTATATGTGTAGTAAGAATTGTAATGCATTCCGCCGTCGTTTATCTTTTAAAAAATCAATTTAAAAAATCAGGGATGAAATTGAAACAAAAGAAACAATTGGAAATATCAATGAAACAAAAAGCTGCTTTTTGGAAAAATAAATAAAATTGATAAACTCTAATCCACGCGAATGAAAAGATGGAGAGCAAAAACTCAAATTACTAAAATTTGTGATGAAAAAGAAAATATCATGACAGAAACTATTGAAATTACAGGAGATAATAAGAATATTTTTCACAAGAGCCTTAAAAAAATAAAACAAAATACTTGGGAATCAATCTATCAAAAGAGGTGAAAGACCTATACAATGAAAACTACAGAATACTAAAGAAAGAAATTGAAGAATACCTTAGACGATGGAAAGACCTCCCATCTTCTTGGATAGGAAGAATTAATATTTTCAAAATGGCCATACTACCAAAAAACATTATATAGATTTAATGCAATTCCAGTGAAAATCCCAACAACATTCCTCATAGAAATAGAAAAGGCAAGCATTAAATAAATTTGGAAAAATAAGAGACACAGAATAGCCAAAATAATTCTTAGCAAGAAGGGTGAAGTCAGGAGGCATCAAGATACCAGATCTTAAACTATATTAGAGCTATAGTAACAAAAACAGCATGGCATTGGCACCCATATAGACATGTAGACCAATGTATAGAATACAAGACACAGAGACAAACCCACATAAATACAGTTATCTCATACTAGACAAAGGTGCCAAAAACATTGGAGAAAAGATAGCCTCTTCAGCAAAATGGTACTGGGACATCTGGAAATCCATATGCAGCAAAATGAAACTACACCTCTATCTCTCACCATGCACAGAACTAAACTCAAAGTGTATTAAGGGCAAGGGATGAGACAAGAGACATTGTGCTAATAGAAGAAAAATTAGGCCCAAATCTTCTTCTTGTCAGATTAGGTCCTGACTTCCTTAATCAGAATCTTAAAGCACAAGAATAAAATCAAGAATCCATTAATGGGATATATTCAAACTAAAAACCTTCTTCTCAGCAAAGAAAATGATCAGTAGCATAAAGAGAGAGCCTACAGAGTGGAAGAACATCTTTATTACACGAACATCAGATAGAGCACTAATACTAATTTCCAGGATATATAAGGAACTCAAAAAACTTAACACACACACACACAAAACCCCAAATAACCCAAACAATAAATGGACTAAGGAACTGAACAGACATTTCTCAGAAGAAAATATAAAATCAATCAACAAATATATGAGAAAATATTCAACATCTCTAGCTATTAGAGAAATGCAAATCAAACTACTCAAGATTTCATTTCATTCCAGTCATAATGGAAATATACAAGCAACAATAAATGTTGGCAAGGATTTAAAGCAAAAGGAACACTCATACATTGTTGTAGGACTGCAAATTGGTGCAACTACTATGGAAAGCAGTATGGAGATTCCTTGGAAAACTGGAAATGGAGCCACCATTTGACCCAACTATCCCCCTCCTCAGTCTATACCCAAAGGACTTAAAAACAGCATACTACAGGACACAGCCACATCAATGTTTACAGCAGCTCAATTCACAATAACTAAACTGTGGAACAAAACTAGATGCCCTTCAATAAATGAATGGATAAAGAAATTGTGGTATATATACACAAGGGAATATTACTCAGCATTAAAAGAGCATAAAATTATGGCATTTTCAGGTTAATGAGTGGAGTTGGAGAATATGATGCTAAGTGAAGTAAGCCAATTCCCCAAAACCAAAGAGAGAACCAAATGTTCTCTCTGATAAGTGGATGCTGATCCATAATGGTGGGTCAGGGAATGGGAAGAATGGAGGAACTTTGGATTGGGAAAAGGGGAAAGGAGTAGGGGAAGAGGTATGCGACTAGGTAAGATGGTGAAATGAGGACATCATTACCCTAGGTACATGTATGATTGCACAAATGGTGTGACTCTGCATTATGTACAACCAGAGAAATGAAAAGTTGTGCTCCATTTGTGTACAATGAAACAAAATATATTCTACTGTCCTGTATAACTAATTAGAAAAAATTAAAATTAAAAAAAAGTTTTTAAAAAAGAGAAAGAAAATATTATTTGTTTCCAGAGGTGCATATGAAAGAAAGCTTTGAAAGAACATGAATGAAAAGGGAAGAATGCATAAATAAAAAATTATAGGTAGCAAATATATTACTTTGGGTATATTTTAAGTAGCTATAACAACAACAACAACAACAAACAAACAAAAACAAAATAAAACCTAAAATTCAATGTCTCAAGAATAAGAAATTTTTTGTTCTTTCTTAGATAAGAGTCCAGAGATAAACATTTCTGGGCTGCTGGAGAGCTTTCCTATACCTACTTGTCACTCTTTTGTTCCCTAGGTGTTCTTCACTATTTGGTTGAGGTTAGATAATCCATACTAGTCTATGTTCCATTTTGTAAGAAGGAAAAAGAAATTAAGTGGCAGATGAGCAATTTCTGTTTTAAATTATGTTATTTGGAAGTTATATGGTTACTTTCATGGAGACGAAGTTAATGCCATAGATATGGCATATCAAATATATGTGAATATATACACATATATGCACATGTAATGCAAATAGTACACTAATATACAATAAAGATATATACATTATATATATGTATTAATATAACCTTGAACAGTACAATGATACAACTGCAGTGAGACTGTGTTATGAATCACTGAGTGTTTTTGTAGAATTCATACTCAAAATTTGTCACATGAACATTATTTGACAACTACTTATTTTTACTCATTTTTTTCCTTACCACCATTTTAGTTAATTTGTATATATTTACATCTGCACCCCAAACTGAACAGGAATAAGTCAATGACATTTTTGAATAAAAAGTTTGTTATATAGGAATATTAGTAGTACCTTTTTTTTCTTTTTTTTTGTATTTTATTTTATTTTATTTTATTTTTATTGGTTGTTCAAAATATTACAAAGCTCTTGACATCTCATATTACATATATTAGATTCAAGTGGATTATGAACTCCCATTTTTACCCCCAATACAGATTGCAGAATCACATCGGTTACACATCCACATTTTTACATAATGTCCTATTAGTAACTGTTGTATTCTGCTACCTTTCCTATCCTCTACTATCCTCCCTCCCCTCCCCTCCCCTCCCATCTTCTCTCTCTACCCCATCCACTGTAATTCATTTCCCTCCTTGTTTATTTTCCCCTTCCCCTCACAACTTCTTATATGTAATTTTGTATAACATTGAGGGTCTCCCTCCATTTCCATGCAATTTCCCTTTTCTCTCCCTTTCCTTCCCACCTCATGTCTCTAATTAATGTTAATCTTTTCTTCCTGCTCTTCTTCCCTGCTCTGTTCTTAGTTGCTCTCATTATATCAAAGAAGACATTTGGTATTTGTTTTTTAGGGATTGGCTAGCTTCACTAAGCATAATCTGCTCTAATGCCATCCATTTCCCTGCAAATTCCATGATTTTGTCATTTTTTAGTGCTGCGTAATACTCCATGGTGTATAAATGCCACATTTTTTTTTATCCATTCATCTATTGAAGGGCATCTGGGTTGGTTCCACAGTCTAGCTATTGTGAATTGTGCTGCTATGAACATTGTTGTAGCAGTGTCCCTATAGTACGCTCTTTTAAGGTCTTCAGGAAATAGACCGAGAAGGGCAATGGCTGGGTCAAATGGTGGTTCCATTCCCAGCATTCCCAGGAATCTCCATACTGCTTTCCAAATTGGCAGCACCAGTTTGCAGTCCCACCAGCAATGTACCAGAGTACCCTTTTCCCCACATCCTCGCCAGCACTTGTTGTTTGACTTCAGAATGGCTGCCAATCTTATTGGAGTGAGATGGTATCTTAGGGTGGTTTTGATTTGCATTTCTCTGACTGCTAAAGATGGTGAGCATTTTTTCATGTACTTGTTGATTGATTGTATGTCCTCCTCTGAGAAGTGTCTGTTCAGGTCCTTGGCCCATTTGTTGATTGGGTTATTTGTTATATTATTGTCTAATTTTTTGAGTTCTTTGTATACTCTGGATATTAGAGCTCTATCTGAAGTGTGAGGAGTAAAAATTTGTTCCCAGGATGTAGGCTCCCTATTTACCTCTCTTATTGTTTCTCTTGCTGAGAAAAAAATTTTCAGTTTAAGTAAGTCCCATTTGTTGATTCTTGTTATTAACTCTTGTGCTATGGGTGTCCTATTAAGGAATTTGGAGCCCGACCCCACAATATTTAGATCAGAGCCAACTTTTTCTTCTATCAGGCGCAGAGTCTCTGATTTGATATCTAATTCCTTGATCCACTTTGAGTTAACTTTTGTGCATGGTGAGAGGAGGGGATTCAGTTTCATTTTGGTGCATATGGATTTCCAGTTTTCCCAACACCATTTGTTGAAGATGCTATCCTTCCTCCATTGCATGCTTTTAGCTCCTTTATCAAATATAAGATAGTTGTAGCTTTGTGGATTGGTTTCTGTGTCCTCTATTCTGTACCATTGGTCCACCCGCCTGTTTTGGTACCAGTACCATGCTGTTTTTGTTACAATTGCTCTGTAGTATAGTTTGAAGTCTGGTATCGCTATACCGCCTGATTCACACTTCCTGCTTAGAATTGCTTTTGCTATTCTGGGTCTTTTATTTTTCCATATGAATTTCATGATTGCTTTCTCTATTTCTACAAGAAATGCCGTTGGGATTTTGATTGGCATTGCATTAAATCTATAGAGAACTTTTGGTAATATCGCCATTTTGATGATGTTAGTTCTGCCTATCCATGAACAGGGTATATTTTTCCGTCTTCTAAGATCTTCTTCTATTTCTCTCTTTAGGGTTCTGTAGTTTTCATTGTATTAGTCTTTCACCTCTTTTGTTAGGTTGATTCCCAAGTATTTTATTTTTTTTTGAGGATATTGTGAATGGAATGGTTTTCCTCATTTCCATTTCAGAAGTTTTGTCACTGATATACAGGAATGCCTTTGATTTATGCGTGTTGATTTTATATCCTGCCACTTTGATGAATTCATTTATTAGTTCTAGTAGTTTTTTTGTAGACCCTTTGGGTCTTCTAGGTATAGAATCATGTCGTCCGCAAACAGTGATAATTTAAGTTCCTCTTTTCCTATTTTTATGCCTTTAATTTCTTTCGTCTGTCTAATTGCTCTGGCCAGTGTTTCGAGAACTATATTGAATAGAAGTGGTGATAGAGGGCATCCCTGTCTTGTTCCAGATTTTAGAGGGAATGCCTTTAATTTTTCTCCATTCAGAATGATGCTAGCCTGAGGCTTAGCATAGATAGCTTTACAATGTCGAGGAAAGTTCCTGTTATCCCTAGTTTTTCTAATGTTTTGAACATAAAGGGATGCTTTACTTTGTCGAATGCTTTTTCTGCGTCTATCAAGATGATCATATGGTTCTTATCTTTAAGTCTATTTATGTGGTGAATAACATTTATTGATTTCCGTATATTGAACCATGCTTGCATCCCAGGGATGAATCCTACTTGATCATGGTGCACAATTTTTTTTGATGTGCCTTTGTATCCAATTCACCAGAATTTTATTGAGGATTTTTGCATCTAGGTTCATCAGATATATTGGTCTGTAGTTTTCTTTCTTTGAGGTGTCTTTGTCTAGTTTCGGAATCAGGGTGATGTTGGCCTCATAGAATGAATTTGGCAAAGCTCCCTCTTTTTCTATTTCCTGAAATAACTTGAAAAATATTGGTATTAATTCTTCTTTAAAGGTTTTGTAAAACTCCGCTGTATACCCATCCGGTCCTGGGCTTTTCTTGGTTGGTAGTCTTTTGATTGCTTCTTCAATCTCATCCATTGATATTGGTCTCGTCAAATTGTGTGTATCCTCCTGACTCAGTCTGGGCAAATCATAGGATTTAAGAAATTTATCGATGTCTTCACTCTTCTATTTTACTGGAATATAGGTTTTCAAAATAATTTCTAATTGTCTTCTGTATTTCTGTAGCATCTCTTGTGATCTTGCCTTTTTCATCCCGTATGTTAGTAATTTGAGTTCTCTCTCTTCTTCTCTTCGTTAGCATGAATAAGGGTCTGTCGATCTTATTTATTTTTTCGAGGAACCAACTTTTAGTTTTGTCAATTTTTTCAATAGTTTCTTTTGTTTCAATTTCGTTGATTTCCGCTCTGATTTTAATTATTTCTTGCCTTCTGCTACATTTGCTGTTGTTTTGTTCTTCCTTTTCTAGGGCTTTGAGATGAAGTGTGAGCTCATTTATTTGTTGGTTTTTCCTTTTTTTGAGGAATGACCTCCAGGCGATGAATTTCCCTCTTAAAACTGCTTTCATTGTGTCCCATAGATTCCTATATGTTGTATCTGTATTTTCATTTATCTCTAAGAATTTTTTGATTTCCTCCTTTATGTCTTCTGTAACCCATTGATCATTCAGTAACATATTGTTCATTTTCCATGTGATGTAGGATTTTTCCTTCCTTCTTTTATCATTGATTTCCAGTTTCATTCCATTATGATCAGATAAAATACATGGTATTATCTCCACCCCTTTATATTTACTGAGTGTTGCCCTATGGCATAATATATGGTGTATTTTTGAGAAGGATCCATGTGCTACTGAGAAAAAAGTGTATGAACTTGATGATGGTTGATATATTCTATATATGTCAGTTAAGTCTAGGTCATTGATTGTGATATTGAGCTCTATAGTCTCTTTATTCAACTTTTGTTTGGAGGATTTGTCCAATGGTGAGAGAGGAGTGTTAAAGTCACCCATAATTATTGTGTTGTGGTCTATTTGATTCTTGAACTTGAGGAGAATTTGTTTTATGAACGTTGCAGCACCATTATTTGGTGCATAAATATTGATAATTGTTATGTCTTGTTGGTGAATGTTTCCTTTTAACAGTATATAATGTCCTTCCGTATCCCTTTTGATTAACTTAGTCTTGAAGTTGCTTTTATTTGATATGAGGATGGCCACCCCTGCTTGCTTCCGAGGACCGTGTGCGTGGTATATTTTTTCCCACCCTTTCACCTTCAGCCTGTGTATGTCTTTTCCAATCAGATGTGTCTCCTGTAGGCAACATATTGTTGGATTTGTTTTTTCAATCCATGTTACCAGCCTATGTCGCTTTATTGGTGAGTTTAAGCCATTAACGTTTAGAGTTACTATTGATATATGGTTTGTACTGCCAGCCATGTTTAATTATTTACCTTTTTTTTAAATTTAGATTGTTTCTCCATGATTAGCTTTCCCTGCTGTCCTCTGTCGTTACCGAGGCTCTTCCCACTGATGGTTTTGGTTGTTGTTTTTCATTTCTTCCTCGTGTAGTGTTTTGCTCAAGACGCTTTGCAATGCTGGTTTTCTGGCTGCAAATTCTTTTAGCTTTTGTTTATCATGAAAGATTTTTATTTCGTTATCGTACCTGAAGCTTAATTTTGCTGGATACAGAATTCTTGGTTGGCATCCATTGTCTTTCAGTGTTTGAAATATGTTATTCCAGGATCTTCTCGCTTTCAGCGTCTGTGATAAAAAAATCCGTTGTTAACCTTATTGGTTTACCTCTGAATGTAATCTGCCTCCTTTCTCTTGTAGCGTTTAATATTTTCTCTTTGTTCTGTATATTGGCTATCTTCATAACAGTGTGTCTTGGAGTTGGTCTACTGTGATTTTGTGTGCTCGGTGTTCTGTATGCATCTACAATTTGTATATCCGTTTCCTTTTTTATTTCTGGAAAGTTTTCTGTTATTATTTCATTCAGAAGGTTATTCATTCCCTTGGTTCAATTCTCTGTACCTTCCTCTATCCCGATGACTTGTATGTTTGGTTTTTTAATGTTATCCCATATCTCTTGGATGTTTTTCTCGTGATTTTCTACCAGCCTTTCTGAGTTGGCTAGACTCTTTTCAAGAGGATATATTTTGTCTTCATTATCTGATGTTCTGGCTTCTACTTGCTCCACTCTGTTAGTAATACTCTCAATTGAGTTTCTAATTTGGTTTATCATTTCCTTCATTTCTAGAATTATTGTTTGATTTTTTTTAATAATCTCTATCTCCTGATAAAGATGCTTTATTTCTTCTTTTATCTGTTTATGTAATTCATTTTCAATGTGTTCTTTCACTGTTTGAATTTGCTGTCTCGTATCCTCTTTAAGGTTCCATTCCATCTGTCTAAGGAGTTCCTTGAGTTCTTTATATGACCATTTTTCTGGTGACTCTAGGTCCTCCTGAATATTTAGGCTGTCCTTCATTGTTTGTACTCCCTTTCTTCCTTGCTTTTTTATGCTGCTCATATTACTTCTTGTTCTGTTTGATTGCTGAGTTACTGTTGACTCTTATAAATTTATTTGATGCTTGGGAGGAAAGATATTAGAAGGGAAAGGAAGTGGTCACTAAAGAGAATGAGGGTAGGCAAGTAGAACTCAAGAAAGGGGGTATAAGAAAATTGTAAAGAGATGAAAACACAAAAAAATAGAAAATAGTGGAAGAAAGAAATTTTTTTAAAAGATAATAATGATAATAAAAAAAAGAAATTTAAAATTTAAAAAATAATAATAATAATAAAAATTTAAAAAGGTTAAAAAAATTAAAAACATAAAAAAATTAAAGAACAGCAACCACAAAAAACAAAATGAAAATGAAAGAAAAGAAAAAAAAACCCAAATTAAAAAAAAATAACAACAACAATAATAATAATAGTAATAATAAATGCAGTCATAGAGTTCGATTTACTTCTCTTCCAGTAGGTGAAGCTGTGCCCACTGGGTCAAGCTTCTCCTCTCAATAGGTGGGAACCAGTCACTGTGCAGCAGCTCTTCCTCCCAGACTGGGCGGGTCTCCAATCCTGAGTGTCTAGGGCCTTCTCTTGTATTTCCACGAGCAGGCCCCGCTCACCTGTGACGCTCACCACAATACTGGCTACACACCAGGTCTGCTGCTCCTGGGAGCCCTGTTTTCATTAGCGCCTGGGCACACTCTCCGTGTTTGCCTCCCTCAGACCCTAAGTTTGTAGAGCTTGGGGCTTAGAACCCCCAGAAAATTTGCTTACCTTCTGGTAGCCACGCCCCCGGTATCTGGTGCAAGAGACCCCAGTTGTCAGCACTGGTGAGAGCGGTAGCTGGGAGTCCCGTGCCGCGGCGAGTCGGTGCAAGAGACCTCAGTTGTCAGCACTGGTGGGAGCGGTAGCTGGGAGTCCCGCGCAGCCGCGGCTCCTGCGCCACTCCTGATTCCCTCGGTCTGGCTATCGCGCTCACAGGAGAGATGGGAGGGGCCCTTAAGTTTTCCCTGCTGTTCTATAGCTGAAAGAGCTGCGATCAGTCAAAAACAGAGATGATGACGTCAGCTCTCCAATATGGTGGCCGCTGGCTTCCTCTGTGGTCTGACCGATGTGGAGAACCGAATTGGATGGCTTCCTTCCCCGTCTCAAGCCCAGAATTCAGCTCTGAGTACAGTATTTGCCCACCTGGCGGGAGCCTGCAGAATCCGTAGCGCTGTATCTTTGCGTTGTTATCTCCTCCTCGTTTCCCAGCAAGCGCCGCAGACTCTGGCCGCGGGGCGCTTTGCTGAATAAGCAGCGTGACCCTCCGTGAGGACAAATCTCTCGAGTTTGAGCCCCAGTAGCTGGTCCTTATGCAATGGAAATCCTTCCTCTAGGTTTCGGAGCACCCCAATTTTGCTGGAAATTCCTAACAAGCTAGCTTTTAGCCATTCTACCTTGTCATTTTCCTGCTCAGTGATGCAGTACACAGGGGTGCTGCACTCCCTTCACTGCCATCTTCCGAGCCCCCTTAGTAGTACCTTTAACAGAACAAGAAATCAATAAATTTGGGAAAATAGAAGAGTAGACATAAGAGAAAAGGTAAGAGGGGGGAACATCTTTAAAGGTGATTTGTGTATTTTTTGAAAAATTCATAATTGAAGTTATTAAAGACAGACACCTGCAGCACAATTTCAAGACATCCTACTCTATAAGATATAAATCTATCTTAAAAGTAATCACTACTAAGCAGAATTCTTCTGATTCCCTTGTAGCCCACATACTCTCAACATATTCTATATGTTATTTTATTAAATTACATATGTAATTTTACAAATATAAAGCCAAATAAACTAACTCAATAGAAAGGAAATTAGCTCAACCAGTATTTCATTTTTCTCTGGTTCTTCTACTGATGTATGTGAGCATGTGATAATTAATATATTTTCAAAAATACTAGAGATTCCTTCAATTAAAACTGCCCCCTATTCCAGACAAAATAATTTTGAGTTTCTTTTAGAATATGGTATATTGTGGAATGAAGATTAGCTGCAAAAAAAGAAAGTATCTTTGCCCTGCAAAGTTGAGTCAAACTCAAGGATTTATTGGGACTAACTGGAGCCCTGGTGCCTGCCCCAACCCCTGTAGGGAGCTCTCTTGCCTTTCCACTCGTACAAACCTTTATCAGCACCTTATGCAGAAACACTTTAAATTTATTTTATCATCCTCTTAGAGACTTGGAACTGAGATATGGAAGAGTGTTCTAGAACCAAGAAATAAGCCTGCCATAAAATAACTTCCTCTGGTTAATATACACTATAATTTATTCAAATTCTGATAAACAGGAATTGGCATGGTAGTCAATAAAAAATTTAAAAAAAAATAGTCTCATGGCCAAATGTGCAAGCTAAACAGGTACTGTGGAGAATAAAAAGCCATATAAGAAATAGCACTAACCTCCTACAATTGATAAACTGAGATAAAGGAAAAAGAAAAATACTTAACAATATACCAGAATGTAAGTGGCTATGTACAGATAATTAATATATTGGGAACTCAGGCAGGAAAGATCACTGTGCACAGGACTATTCAAGAAACTTTTTATAATGGAAATGTAGTGGAGATAGGCAGGTTTCAACAAGGCAGAGAAGCAAATGGAAAGAAGTTTGATATTCTGATCAAATTCCTTAGCCACCCTCCTTAAAACTCACCCATAATATTATTAAATAACTCAATAGAGTGCCTAGCTGCATCAGATATCATGTAAAAATTATTTCATACAAAATGGAAACACACTTTTTACTTGGATGTTAAGATAATTCTCCTTTATAGATGAGTACCCTGCTGCATGGATCTGTTTATTAATTCACATAAACTGACAAAGTTCTTAAGTGGCAGATGCAGGATGCAAACTCCTGAATCTAGAATTTACAGTTAACCAGTGCAATATAAACACATTTATTATCACTATGTTTTTAGAATTTGTCCCTTTCATCTCACTTCCACTATTACAATTTTCTTAAAGTTTGGTCTCCTTAATTTTAATGTCTCCCTAATTTTAATGCCCACTCCATGTCCTGATCATTCATTTCCTATTCGAAAATCTTTTAGGGATTTCCAAATATTAAACACACACACACACACACACACACACACACACACACACATTTTTCATTTCCTCATATGATCCCAATTTACTTTTCAACACTTTGTCCTGTCCACTGCTCATTCTACTTTATATCTGCCATGGTTTGAGTGCGTTCAACAAAAGTTCATGTGTTGGTGGCTGAATTCCCCAATGTACCAGTGTCCAGCAGTGGGAGGTATCAGGGTTATAGGCCCTCATGAATGGATTAATTCCTTTCTCATGTAAGTGAGTAATCTTGAAACTTTGATTTTGTTTTGTTTCATTTTATTTTGGATTGGATTTTGCTGAATCAGCTTGTTGCAAACACAAAGAATAGCTTGTGCTGCCTGGAACAAGTAAGATGTAAAGGAAAGAAGAGACAAATTGTAAAGGGTCTTGAACATCCATGTGAGAAGTTCAGAATTGAACCTGAAATAGTCAACAAAATGGTCATTAGTCTGAAGTATGTGTTAAAGTATATGTCAAGGTATAAGTGCAGACTTTATTGTTGCACTTCTTCTGTGGCCCATTGTCTCTTCTTTCATACAAATTCTGGCATGAATTTTGCACACCAACCTAAAAAAATCATCTGCCTGCATCTTTTAGAAGAAACAGCTCAATTTCATGAGCACAATTTCTCAAAATAGTTCTAATTTTTCAGTGCCTGGGAGTACTTGTTACTCTGGGCATCAATGTCTCATTTAAGAAGATACAACAGACTGCCCCTAGGAGTATGACTTCATGTATTAAACATGACATCCTCATCACCTCAAAGTGAATGAAGATACCAGGCTGAGCCGGATACAGGTGCTGAAGGACTTCAGACATCAGCACCTGTCACTTGCAGGCTTCCCTACTACTAAAGTTATCTGGGATGTTTCAAAGTGACATCATGGGGTCACTTCTGCTCTCTCTTGAGGCAGAAGAATGCTCTGATGTTTATAATATCAGAGCAAGATCTCTCCAGACTACTTCCCTGGCTAAGGTCACAATCTTAACATAGAGTTGTTTCCTTTGAGATTCTTTACAAAACGGGAAAAAACATCTTTCTAACATATCTGACAGCTTTTGAGTTTTTGTTGTTCATTTGTTTGGGGTGGAGAGAGGAAAATGTCAATTGATAAATCATGGTTATCAATAAAAGTTAAAGTATAACCCAAGATTTATACAGAAGTGATTTTTATAACTTATCCCTATAAAAGTCATTAGTTGAATATTAAAAAGTCAGACTATATTTGCAACATTGAGGTCTTGGTATTTCACCAATCTTTTAAGCTTCTTTCTCCTGGGAAAATCACTGAAGGATCTATGAAAAGATAGCCTGATGCCACCTGGTAATTTCCAAGACCTTTGTCCTGTAATTATCAAATTTCTCTATCTTTCAGATATCTTATAAGTCCACTATATATGAAGAAAAGGGTTCAAGGTCGATTGTAGACATCATGGAGATGAGGCACTAACTTTCAGAAAGTTTCAACTTCTCCATGCCCCATTTTTGTTATTGGTAAATTATGGTATGTGATAAAAATCATTGTCCCTACTATTCTGAAGTTTCATGATTATTCGATAGCAGATTTTCTCAAACAAACCCTCACATGAAAGAGAAATGTTAAATACTTGTTGACAGTCTGACAGTACACTGATGGATTTTCTACCATTTCCACTATCAGTACTTAATAAGAGGAGTTAGGTATAGTCCTTGCTCTCAAGAGGTTTATAACCTGATGAGATGGAAAAGATAAAGGCATTTAATATAGAGCATAATGTGGTCAAGTACTATTTGAGTTCAAAATAGGGTAAAATGTGGTTAAGTGACATCAGTAGAGAAGCTGTTTATTAAAATTCTAACATTTATCTTCCCTTTAAAAAACTGACAGTCTTACTCATAGATGGAGATTAGATGGGTGTGAGTATCTCAGGAGCAAGAGCCCAGGAAAAGCATTCCATGGTCTATAGATGGTGATAAATGTGAAATCAGAGTACATACTATGCTGACACTGGGTAGTACAGTTTGGATTACTGAATGCACATGGAGGGATGTGGGAGATACAAACTAAGGCCAGAAGTAAGAATAGAGAGCCTTGAACGTCAGACACAAGTGTTCAGAAGTAATAAGAATCCTTGGCAGGTGTTTTTTGAGCAAAGGAAAGAAATTGAAAATTCAAAATAGTAGTACTTGAAATTAATATCAACTGAAGGTTGAATGCAGATATTGTCTTAGCCAAAAAAGAAAAGATAAATATGGATCTGACTGCAGAGATGAGAACAGAAAAGGAGGGTAGTACATCCCAAAGCTTAATAAGTGTCCTGTGTTATAAACACCTTGTATGTGCTTATTAAACACTAGGCACAGAGCAATGTATGAAAATATAACATTCAATAAAATACTGTCCTCTCTTAAGGAATGGTTTATGATTAGAGAATGACCTTCAGAAGTTGAAGCCTGGCCTCACAGACTGTATAAGCCTGGGCAAGTTGGTTAACTTCTCTGTGTCTTAATTTCCTCATCTTTAAAAAGAAGATAGTTGGTGACATTCCCCCGACCATTATTATGAAGATAAATGAGTTGGTATAAGGTACTTAAAGAGTTCCTGCCATATCATAAAGAGATCAGTATATGTTACCTATTTCTACATGGAATTACACAAATAAATTAATTTTAGAAAAAGGAATTTTGGTTAAGTGAAAGAAAGATACTTCAAGTAGAAAAAATAGAAATGGAATCTCTTTTAAAGGTAGCATTTAAGAACCCTTCTATCTCAACTCATGACTGAATACCAGCAATTAGGGGCTTTCTCTAGTTATCTTTCAGAGCAATAGAACTTTCAAAGCAAAGGAACAAATCATGTATTTTATACTAAATGGATAAGAAAAGTTCATGGTTTTAATAATTCAGTCTGTCCTATATTACTTCATCAATGGTAGACATGGAAAATATTGAGAGAGATGATACTTTATCTTGGCTCTCTAGTTTTTCTAAGCTGACATAGTTTTAATTTTTAAAATTTATTGTTTGTTATTTTTATTGGTGCATTATAATTGTACATAGTAGTGGAATTCATTAGGCCATATTCATTCACAAACATAATATACTTTGATCAATCACCGTCCTTAGGAGCTTACCTTTCCTTCCCATCCTCCCTCACCCTGATCTACTTGCTCTGCTTCACCGACCTATTATTATTATTATTATCATTGTTGTTTTAGTCAGTGCATTATAATATATATAAGTGTGTGTGTGTGTGTGTGTGTGTGTGTGTGTGTGTATGTATATGCACATGTATATGTGGGATTCATTTTAGTATGTTCATACATAGATATATATACTATCTTTTTTGATTAAAAAAGAAAGATCTTTTGTAGCTGAAGATTATCTACACTGATCATAGAATGTCTAGCATTTCAAACATTTTCCTTCTTGCTCTTCCCTCCACCTTTCTGACAGGCTCTTTCGTGATCCTTGGAAACTTCAAATTTATTCGTGAAACCTTGAAATTGAAGTAATACAGACTCTCAGTGGAAAACATTGGGTATATCATGGTTTGGAGCAATAGACCCATGTTTGAGAGGTTTTATTCTCTGAGGATTCTTCCTTTGGTGCTGAAACTGAATTTCAGATTGTTATTTTGGGTGTCATTATCAAAGCTGCTTTGTGTCAGCATCTATTTTAGCTTTCATTTAAAAAAATCATGCAGTTTTCTTGTTTCTATTTATCTACCTGAGCATCCCTTAGTCACCAATCCCTCCTGGAGGCCTGTGATCCTGAAATAGATTTCTTGAGCAGGATAGAGTTAAATAAAATACTAATTTTCTACAACTGAGAACATTTGTCCTAATTTCACACCTTATGCTGCAGCTCAGTCAGTACTTGAAAGGCAGTGTGCAGCCAGAAAGCAAGTTCCAATTTCACCTCTCTTTTCATTACACCTTTTGAGCCCCTTCAGCAAGACAAAAGACACTGACATGCTTGTTTTTTGTTTTTGATTTTAAAGTCAAGCACTGTTTGGATTATGTTAAAAATCAGAGAATTAGAGGCAGATGCTGAATTTACTTTCAAACCTTGTTTCAAACATTGTATATTATATTCTTTCTGAGCTCCTTTATTGTTTAAAAAATAATTCCAGAAGTAAATTTCTAATGCAAACAATTTATTCACACAGGAAATATTTATTAAGCACCTTATACACACATCACTGAAATCATTACAGTATGGTATGAAGGCATGGGGGAGGGCTAGTGAGAGGGATACTACACAAAAATAGTTAATAAGAAGCTCTTTCTTTGAGAAGTTTAGAATCAAGTCCAAAATACCAATGATAATGCATAAATTATGTAGTCTAAGGAAACCATGAATCACAACGTTTCATCTTCATCTTCATTTTTATTTTCAGGTACACTGAAATACTCATAGATATTTGAGTTAAATCCTCTTCCTTTAGGGACAGAGGGTAATATTTGATTTTCTTATAAGAAACTATATAATGGAGCTAGGATTGTAACTCTCAGTAGTAGGACACTTGCTTAGCAGTGGAAGGCCCTGAGATCCACCCCTAGAACCACAAAGAGAGAGAGAGAGAGAGAGAGAGAGAGAGAGAGAGAGAAAGGAAGGAAGGAAGGAAGAAAAGAAAACAACAAAACATAAAAAAGGACACACCGAGCCTGTAGCTGCCAAATTCGGGCTCCCGTTCGCCTGCGTCTCTAAGACAAACTGATCTGGCTCAGTGCTTAACGAACCCGCGGAAACTGCTTGTCGGTACTGGTTGCGCCAAACCTTGTGGAGGTAAATACCAACTGAGCCTTCATAGGCAGTGGCAACAGGATTGAGACGGGGCTTGGGAGGGCTGGTCAGGACCCACCCGTTGCTTTGGTCACCTGGCAAAGGGAACAAAATGCTGCCATTCACATGGGATACCAACATGGCAGAGAACTGACGTCACCAGAATGCGGCAGAGAAGATAACTTCTTTGAAACCAGCGGCGGCAGGTGTGTATCCCCCTAGCCCCGCCCCACACACAGCGGGGAAACCTACAGGGCCCCTCCCAGCTCTCCCATGAGCGCAATAGTCAGACCCAGGGATTCAGGAGTGACGCAGGACCTGCCGCGCGGGACCCCGGCTACCGCTCCCACCAGCGCAGACAACTGAGGTCTCTTGCACCAGCTCCTGGGGGCGTCCCTTACCAGAGGGCAAGCAAAATACGCCGAGGGTTCTCAGCCCCAAGCTCCACAACCTTAGGAGCTGAGGGATTGGCAAGCAGGGAGAGTGTGCCCAGTTGTTCAAGAAAATAGGGCTCCCGGGAGCAGAAGACCTGGCGCGTAACCACTATTGTGGTGAGCATCAACTGTGAACGGGGCCAGTGGTGAGGTGACTAGACACAAGAAACGGTCCGAGGCACTCAGGAGTGGAGACCCACCCAGTCGGGGAGGAGGAGCTGCTGCACAGTGAATGGTTCCCATGAATTGAGAGGAGAAGCTTGGCCCGGTGGGCACAGCTCCACCTACTGGAAGAGAAGTTAATGGAACTCTAAGACTGCATTTTAAATTTTTTTTTTTATTTAAATTTTTTTTCTCTTTTTAATTTTTTAAAATATTTTTTGTATTTTTTGTATTTTTTATTTTCACTTTTTTTGATTTTTTTTTAATTTTTTCTTTTTTCTTTTCTTTTTTTCTTTTTTCTTTTCATTTCTTTTCAATTTCCTTATTCCCAATTCCTTGAATTCTATTTACTTTCATTCTCTTTAGTGACTTCTTCCCTTCCCTTCTAATACCTTTCCTCCCAAGCAATACAACACTGTTTATGTGTAATTTACTAAATATGTATAGGTCAATGTTCCGAGACGTTATATAGTGCTATCAAGACCCTAACTTCCCCCAAATACTCCAGACCATTCTCCTGTTAATATTCCTCGTCAGTAGAGCAACCTTCCAAGGTTGCCAAGAGATACCAACCTCAATACCATCACATCATTCGACCTAAATATAAGTCCCAAGACCAAACTGCAGACTGCTATATGCCATCAGAATCCGTACACAGTTTAGGAAATGAACGAATCTACACTAAAGTGCAACAAAACTCATTATCTCTAGTCATAGTCTCCCATCACAAAACAGAAACCCCAGAGACACACAAAACCAAATAAATTTATAGGAGTAAGCAGTAACTCAGCAGTCAAACAGAGCAAGAAGTAACATAAGCAGCATGAAAAAGCAAGGGAGAAAAGGAGTACAAACAATGCAGGACAGCCTAAATATACAAGAGGACCTAGAGGCATCAGAAAAATGGCCAAATAAAGAACTCAAGGAATACCTTAGACAGATGGAATGGAATCTTAAAGAGGATATGAGACAGCAAATCCAAACAAAGAAAGAACTCATTGAAAATGAAATACACAAGCAAATAAAAGAAGCAAACAAGCATCTTTATCAGGAGATAGAGATTATTAAAAAAAAATCAAACAATAATTTTAGAAATGAAGGAAACTATAAACCAAATTAAAACTCAAATGAGCGTATCACTAACAGAGTGGAGCATGTAGAAGCCAGAACATGAGATAATGAAGACAAAATATATCATTTGAAAAGAGTCTAGCCAACTCAGGAAGGCTGGTAAAAAAATCACGAGAAAAACATCCAAGAGATATGGGATAACATTAAAAAACCTTAAGAGTCATCGGGATAGAGGAAGGTATAGAGGTTCAAACCAAGGGAACGAACAACCTGTTGAATGAAATAATTATAGAAAGCTTTCCAGATATAAAAAATGAAATGGATGTATAAATTGTAGATGCATACAGGACACCGAACATACAAAATCACAGTAGACCAACGCCAAGACACATTGTCATGAAGATGTCCAATATACAGAACAAAGAGAAAATATTAAAAGCTACAAGAGAAAGTAGGCAGATTACATTCAGGGGTAAACCAATAAGGTTAACAACGGATTTTTCATCACAGACACTGAAAGCGAGAAAAACCTGGAACAATGTATTTCAAACTCTGAAAGACAATGGATGCCAACCAAGAATTTTGTATCCAGCAAAATAAAGCTTCAGGTACAACAATGAAATAAAAATCTTTCATGATAAACAAAAGTTAAAAGAATTTGCAGCCAGAAAACCAGCATTGCAAAGCATCTTGAGCAAAACACTACATGAGGAAGAAAGGAAAAACAATAACCAAAACCAACAGTGGAAAGTACCTCAGTAAAGCCAGAGAGCAGGGGGAAAGCTAATCATGGAGAAACAAACCAAATTAAAACAAAAAAAGATAAATAATCAAACATGGCAGGAAGTACAAACCATATATCAATAATAACTCTAAACGTTAATGGCTTAAACTCTCCAATAAAGTGACATAGGCTGGTAACATGGATTAAAAAAACAAATCCAACAATATGCTGCCTCCAGGAGACACATTTGATTAGAAAAGACATACACAGGCTGAAGGTGAAAGGTTGGGTAAAAACATACCACGCACAAGGTCCTCATAAGCAAGCAGGGGTGGCCATCCTCATATCGAATAAAATCGACTTCAAGACTAAGTTAATCAAAAGGGATAAGGAAGGACATTATATACTGTTAAAAGGAACCATTCACCAACAAGACATAACAATTATCAATATTTTTGCACCAAATAATGGTGCTTCGACGTTCATAAAACAAACTCTCCTCAAGTTCAAGAATCAAATAGACCACAACACAATAATTATGGGTGACTTCAACACTCCTCTCTCACCATTGGACAGATCTTCCAAACAAAAGTTGAATAAATAAACTATAGAACTCAATAACACAATCAATAACCTAGACTTAACTGACATATATAGAATATATCAACCATCATCAAGTAGATACACTTTTTTCTCAGTATCACATGGATCCTTCTCAAAAAAAGACCATATATTATGCCAGAGGGCAACCCTCAGTAAATATAAAGGGGTGGAGATAATACCATGCATTTTATCTGATCATAATGGAATGAAGCTGGAAATCAACAATAAAAGAAGGAAGGAAAAATCATACATCTCATGGAAAATGAACAATATGTTACTGAATGATCAATGGGTTACAGAAGACATAAAGGAGGAAATAAAAAAATTCTTAGAGACAAATGAAAATACAGACACAACATATCGGAATCTATGGGACACAATGAAAGCAATTTTAAGAGGGAAATTCATTGCCTGGAGGTCATTCCTCAAAAAAAAAAAAAAAAAAAACAAATAAATGAGCTCACACTTCATCTCAAAGCCCTAGAAAAGGAAAAAGAAAACAACAGCAAATATTGCAGAAGGCAAGAAGTAATTAAAATCAGAGCGGAAATCAACGAAATTGAAACAAAAGAAACTATTGAAAAAATTGACAAAACTAAAAGTTGGTTCTTCGAAAAAATAAATAAGATCGACAGACCCCTAGCCATGCTAATGAAGAGAAGAAGAGAGAGAACTCAAATTACTAATATACGGGATGAAAAAGGAAATATCACAAAAGATGCTACAGAAATACAGAAGACAATTAGAAATTATTTTGAAACCCTATATTACAATAAAATAGAAGATAGTGAAGACATTGATAAATTTCTTAAGTAATATGATTTGCCCAGACTGAATCAGGAGGATACACACAATTGGAACAGACCAATATCAATAGATGAAATAGAAGAAGCAATCAAAGGACTACCAACCAAGAAAAGCCCAGGACTGGATGGGTATACAGCAGAGTTTTACAAAATCTTTAAAGAAGAATTAATACCAATACTTTTCAAGTTATTTCAGGAAATAGAAAAAGAGGGAACCCTTCCAAATTTATTCTATGAGGCCAACATCACCCTGATTCCGAAACTAGACAAAGACACCTCAAAGAAAGAAAACTACAGACCAATATCTAATGAACCTAGATGCAAAAATCCTCAATAAAATCCTGGCGAATCGGATACAAAAATACATCAAAAAAATTGTGCACCATGATCAAGTAGGATTCATCCCTGGGATGCAAGGATGGTTCAATATACGGAAATCAATAAATGTTATTCACCACATTAATAGACTTAAAGATAAGAACCATATGATCATCTGGATAGATGCAGAAAAAGCATTCGACAAAGTACAGCCTCCCTTTATGTTCAAAACACTAGAAAAACTAGGGATAACAGGAACTTACCTCGAAATTGTAAAAAACTAGGGATAACAGGATCTTACCTCGACATTGTAAAAGCTATCTATGCTAAGCCTCAGGCTAGCATCATTCTGAATGGAGAAAAATTAAAGGCATTCCCTCTAAAATCTGGAACAAGACAGGGATGCCCTCTATCACCACTTCTATTCAATATATTTCTCGAAACACTGGCCAGAGCAATTAGACAGACAAAAGAAATTAAAGGCATGAAAATAGGAAAAGAAGAACTTAAATTATCACTATTTGCGGAGAACATGATTCTATATCTAGAAGACCCAAAAGGGTCTACAAAGAAACTACTAGAATTAATAAATGAATTCAGCAAAGTGGCAGGATATAAAATCAACACGCATAAATCAAAGGCATTCCTGTATATCAGCGACAAAACTTCTGCAATGGAAATGAGAAAAAACACCCCATTCACAATATCCTCAAAAAAATAAAATAAAATACTTGAGAAGCAACCTAACAATAGAGGTGAAAGATTTATACAATGAAAACTACAGAACCCTAAAGAGAGAAATAGAAGATCTTAGAAGATGGAAAAATATACCCTGTTCATGGATAGGCAGAACTAACATCATCAAAATGGCGATATTACCAAAAGTTCTCTATAGGTTCAATGCAATGCCAATCAAAATCCTAACGACATTTCTTGTAGAAATAGATAAAACAATTATGAAATTCATATGGAAAAATAAAAGACCCAGAATAGCAAAAGCAACTCTAAGCAGGAAGCGTGAATCAGGCGGTATAGTGATACCAGATTTCAAACTATACTACAGAGCAATAGTAACAAAAACAGCATGGTACTGGTACCAAAACAGGCGGGTGGACCAATGGTACAGAATAGAGGACACAGAGACTAATCCACAAAGATACAACTATCTTATATTTGATAAAGGAGCTAAAAGCATGCAGTGGAGGAAGGACAGCATCTTCAACAAATGGTGCTGGGAAAACTGGAAATCCATATGCAACAAAATGAAACTGAATCCCCTTCTCTCGCCATGCACAAAAGTTAACTCAAAATGGATCAAGGAGCTTGATATCAAATCAGAGACTCTGTGCCTGATAGAAGAAAAATTTGGCTCCGATCTACATATTGTGGGGTCGGGCTACAAATTTCTTAATAGGACACTCATAGCCCAAGAGTTAATAACAAGAATCAACAAATGGGACTTACTTAAACTGAAAAGTTTTTTCTCAGCAAGAGAAAAAAATAAGAGAGGTAAATAGGGAGCCTATATCCTGCGAACAAATTTTCAGTCCTCACACTTCAGATAGAGCCCTAATATCCAGAGTATACAAAGAACTCAAAAAATTAAACAATAAGAAAACAAATAACCCAATCAACAAATGGGCCAAGGACCTAAACAGACACTTCTCAGAGGAGGACATACAATCAATCAACAAGTACATGAAAAAATGCTCACCATCTCTAGCAGTCAGAGAAATGCAAATCAAAACCACCCTAAGATACCATCTCACTCCAGTAAGATTGGCAGCCATTCTGAAGTCAAAACAACAACAAGTGCTGGCAAGGATGTGGGGAAAAGGGTATACTTGTACATTGCTGGTGGGACTGCAAATCGGTGCGGCCAATTTGGAAAGCAGTATGGAGATTCCTGGGAAAGCTGGGAATGGAACCACCATTTGACCCAGCTATTCCCCTTCTTGGACTATTCCCTAAAGACCTTAAAAGAGCGTACTATAGGGACACTGCTACAACAATGTTCATAGCAACACAATTCAAAATAGCTAGACTGTGGAACCAACCTAGATGCCCTTCAATAGATGAATGGATTAAAAAAATGTGGCATTCATACACCATGGAGTATTATGCAGCACTAAAAAATGACAAAATCATGGAATTTGCAGGGAAATGAATGGCACTAGAGCAGATTATGCTAAGTGAAGCTAGCCAATCCCTTAAAAATAAATGCCAAATGTCTTCATTGATATAAGGAGTGCAACTAAGAACAGAATAGAGAGGAAGAGCATGAGAAGAAGATCACCACTAAACAGAGACAAGAAGGGGGAGGGAAAGAAAGAGAGAAGGGAAATTGCATGGTAAAGGAAGGAGACCCTCATTGTTATACAAAACTACATATAAGAAGAAGTGAGGGGAAAGGGGAAAAATAAACAAGAGAGAGAAATGAATTTCAGTAGATGGGGTAAGGAGAGAAGAAGGGAAGGGAGGGGAGGGGAGGGGGGATAGTAGAGTATAGGAAAGGCAGCAGAATACAATATATACTAGTATGGAAGTAGGTAAAAAAGTGGATGTGTAACCGATGTGAATCTGCAATATGTGTATAGGGTAAAAATGGGAGTTCATAATCCGCTTGAATCAAATGTATGAAATATGATGTGTCAAGAACTTTGTAATGTTTGAACAACTAATAAATAAAAAGATCCCAGATGAAAAAAAAAATAAATAAAAAAGAACGAAAGAAAAAGAAAAGACAAGAAAGGAAAGAAAATAAATAAAAGGATAATAAAGAGTAATTTGAAGAAAGCCATCAAACATAAACAAAAGTCAGGGATCTTTCCCAGTAAATATCAGAAGTTTCAAAGATTAAATGAAGCGATTTTAACTCAAAAAGTAGTTAGTTTCTATTTTGCATTTAGGCAAGTTTGTAAACATTTCCTTTTCAAAATTACCAACATTCAATATGAGAGTGAATTGTGTGTGTGAGTGCACTTCTATTTCTCATATAATATTTGATTTAGGAAATCAGTATCTACCTTCCACAAACATTGGTTAAAGTAAGTCTAGTTTTCACAACTAGATTATTCTTTACCCTGTATTTCTGTTCTCCAAGTGTAAAGGGAAACCAAAGGGAGACTACATGGTAATGAGTCAAAAGTCTTAGGAGTTACACGCTAAAAACGTTAGCTGCTTGGCATGAGCTGTACTGACATGCAGTACCATCCATATTTGGGCTTTCTACTCTAAATAAAGGAGTTTGTGGAGAAGTGAAAAATGTGCCAGTTGTTTATGCAGTTTCTCATTTGGTCTTTTCCATATTCTCATTAGATTGAGTTTAACTTATTTCATATAATTTCTGGGTTGACTAGTAACTAGTTGTGGTACTAGGAACTAACATAGGAATTAAGAGCATGCACTGGAGTCAGATTTCCCAAGTTTAGACCATAGTTCTGCCATCTAAGCCAAAACAAATTCCTTCACCTCTCTTAGTTTTCTTACCTATATAATAAATATAATCGTATCAACTTTCTGAGGCCATTGTGAGAATTAACTGAATTAATATATAGAAAATGTTTAAAACAAAGCCAGTTGTATTCTAAGCATCTCTAAGATTTTGCAATTACTAAATTTTTGTTCCTTAAAGATCCTCCAGTGAAACTTCTTACTTCCTCTACTATCTTAACAAAATTAAGAGAACTGAGCACCACAGGAGAGAAGAGCAGAGTCTCTTCCTTTGATTTTTAAGCACTAAGGTAATCAATTTTTTATAACCAATTTTCATTACCTATCCAGTCACCAAACTCTATTTACTATGGTTCCAATGAGTTCTATTTCCCTAGTCTCAACTATGCAAGGTATCAGCAGGGGGAATGCAAAACTCCATGCCAAGGAAAGTGTCACTCTAGTTTATAAACCATGTATATTGAGTATTAAGATTTTAAGCTCTTTCTACAACTTCGCTTTCTTTTTTCCTTTATTTCATCAATATTGCCAACAAATATGGTTTATTTATCTAAAAAGAAAAATACAGTAGACAACTAGAGAAATTTAACACTCCTCTAAAAATATAAGCATAAAATCTTTTTTAATCAAAAACAACAAGTTAATCCTGGCTTTGGAATCAGAGAAATCATATTAAAATGCATACATTGTGGTTCACTCAAAACCTGAATATAGCAACACATAATTCTATAAAGCCATAGAGATTTTTAGATCAAAGCAGAAAAGGTAAATCAAACCTGAAATGAATGGATTAGCAGAAATGAGAGTTACTGTACTATTCTTTTGTATGGAGTAATAGAGAAGCAGATTTTGTCAAATCTTGCTTTCTAATTCCCATCTGGAAAAACCCTGCTCTGGAAATGAACAGGTTTGACAGAATGTCTTTAACATCTGTAAAGTTAAAAATCAATAATTGGAACGGGTTTAATCCCTCATTCAACAGCAGGTACTTTATAAACAATCATAGGAAGTGATGAAAGTCAGGCACAGATGCATGAATTGTTAGATTTAATCAGATTTTCCTCTACCTTTGGTTTAGCCTACTCTATTTTAGCTTCTGCTTAACCTGGATTGATTGAGTTAGATGGTCATAGAGTAAGGAAGGAATTCAGGTTAAAATTAAGTTTTGAGATGACAGGTAACAATTTCATTCCATAAACCACAGAAATCTCTCACTAAAAGTTTTTTCTGTATCATTGGGAGCATTCTATATTAAATTCCTTTTATGAAAAGGACTTAGTGTCTGCTTTTTTGAGATTCTGAGATTAAAAGAGACTGAATAGCAAAGAGGAATGATAGTTGGTGGAAGGATCAAAATAATAGAGGTAGTAGACATAAGACTTAATTATGTTCTTATATCTTAGAACATCTCTTATCAGAACCACTAAGTGGATTATTAATTACTTTATAGGATGTTATACATGCTTCTTTAAAGTAAATAAAAGACATGTATAACTGATTATATTATAATTAATGCTACTAGAAATATACTATTCTGTGCTTTAAATCTCTAATGAACCATATATGCATACCAGTTGTCAGTCTTCTTATATTTCTATAATAATAGAAGCATTTGAAAATTAAGAGCACCAAAGTCAAATAAATTTACATTTTGAGAAAAGAAAAAAAGTTATCTTTTTAATTCTGTCCTAGGTCACGCAAATAAGGGAATTCTTATTCTTAATCTTTTTAATTTCACATTAAAACATGCAAATATGGGGTAATATCTCTCGCTCTTCTGATCTCCATCCCCACAATCATAAACACACAAAACTTTAAAACTGAATTATTTCTTACCATATGGGATCTAAGACTAAGATCAAACCCAACCTAGACAAATGCCATGCAGCAAGTCGACAACTGTTCCTGGAGTCCTGGGCAATGCCTGGGAGAGTGCCTGCCAGGGCCTACTGTTTTCAAACGAGTTTCATTTCTCTAACAATTTAAATCTGCCAAGAGGAAACCGAGACAATCAAGCTTTGTGCCAAAAAGCCCCAAGCTTAAGCGAGAGATGTATCCTCTCTTTAGCCTGCTGATGAGAGAGGGAGCAGAGGGAAAGGGAAGGATAAAGATTCATAATGAGTAGGACAGACACTCAGTACGCTTTTGGAATGCCACAACAGGACAATTTCTGGCCCTAGTGAGGGCACTTTATTGAACTCCATATCCTGAATAAAGTGTACCCTCTTTCTTTCCCTGCACAAAGTTCATCACACTTAAAATTAAATATGGTCTGCAACATATCTTCTTCCCATTTCCCCATCATAGCTCTCCCACAACTATGTCACCAGAGAAATAAGCCGGAGGTCACTCCCTTCTGGTCCAGTTTCAGAACATAAAGCCTTGGGTCCAAGGAAACCTTCCCAAGAAGACCCAACTTGCTCCTATTTTCAGTTTTCTGACCTCTTGTGTCTTTCTGTAATCTCGAATTCACACCCAGAAAAGAGGTTAACAAGAAAGTCAAGCTGTCTTGGAGACTCCAGTTTGTGATGAGATGAGAGAAAACAGAGCTGGTTGTCGCTTTCTACCCCAAAGGGCCATGTGCACTGAGGAGGGATGAGAACATCCTCTGCCCACCTGGAAGCAGCCTGCTAGCACCTCATGTTAGAGAAATGAGAGACCCACTGGTTATTGAAGTAGTGGTAAAAATCTACTTTATCCAAATAACAATAGATTAAGATAAATGGCTGTTGATGTAAACTTGCAAATAAGCTACCATGTGCTCTTATGAGGTACAATATTTTCAGAACCACAAGTTTAAGATCCTTCCAGTAGCTGATATATAATCTTTAGAATCACCATTCTGGATTCAAATCCCAGCTCCCTACCAACTAGCTGTGAAACTTTGGGCAATTTATTTATAAACTGTCTGATTTTCAGCTTTCCCATCTTTAAAAGGGGCAATAAAAAATTCATTTGATGGACAGTTTGATGGTAAAGAATGAAGTAACTGAGGTGAAGCACTTAGACCCATTGCAAAGTTACCACTGATTCATGACAAACACTTATATAAAATAGCCATTAGCTATCAATTTGGAATAGAAATATGGAATTAGATAATTCTTAAAGTCTTAAAATAATCACTGAAATATTTAAAATCTTTCAAAATATTTTCTCTCAATTGTCTTTGATTAATACCAGAAAATCAATTGCTTACTTTGTTAGATCAGAGCAAGGGAGAGCTTTTTAATCATAATCGAGAAAGAATTTGAAACAGACACTGTGTTGGGAGTAAACTGAGATGACCTTCTGAAGGACCTTTTGGAGATGATCTTTCTGGCAATATCTGTCAAAACAATCAGAGTTCCATTTCTAGAGATATTTCCAAAGGGCATGATCAAGATAGCTCTAGTGATGGTCATTACAATCTGTTAAAAATTGGAAACCATTTGTATGTCCTTCCACAGAAGATGCTTAGATACATTATGAAATCTCCAGTGAACCATTATGCAGCCACTAAAAATACTGTAAGACTGTAGGAAAATACTGAATGACATAAGGATAATAATCACTTACTAAGTGAAAAAGCACACTGAAAATCACTATTACAGTATCCCTTTTAAATATTTTTCTTGGAGAAATAATATCAAAAATATACATTAAGGCATTAACATCTTTATGTCAGCATACTAGATTATGTATGATTTTATTTTAGTCTTTTTGCTTTTGCTTTTCTGAAATTTAAGTTATTTTTAAAAAAATATTAGCAATTTTAAAATAATATGAAAAATCCAGGCACAGTGGTGCTCACCTCTAATCCCAGTGAGTTGGGAGATTGAGGCAGGAGGATAGCAAGGTCAAGGGACGCCTCAGCAATTTAGTGAGGCCCTGTCTCAAAATAAAAAATAAGGCAATTTTTATAAAAGGACTGGGGATGTAGTTCAGTGAGAGAGTGCCTTTGTATTCAATCGCCAGTTCCACAAAAATAAATAAAATAAAATAATATAAAATGAACTTGTTTGAGTTTTAAATGTTACTATTTCATTGAAAATTCAGAAATGTAAATAATAATGTTCTTATACTCAGTAATACTTATTCAGATATTCAGATAAACACATACTTATTCAGATATTTTATTCAAATTATCCCTAAAATGTCAGTGTATTGATTCACATGATGTCTGCATACACAGGAATAGTTTCACTGACAGATTAAAAAAAAATCCTACTAATTTCTCACAGAAAATCTATATATTCCTTCACACTGTCACTTAAACCTCAATTTAAAATGCAATTTAAGAAATAGTTTCTGAATATCTTTTAAATCTTTTTCTTTGTAAAGTGTTCCAATGCTGCTGACCTTGCATAATAATTTTTTCCCTTACAACATATTAATTATTGTTCTGGCACTTCTGTCCTACTCATGAAATCAATGAAGTGTGAAATGCCTCTGTGCAGAGTAATATTTCATATTTGGTACTTTATGTATTAATTACTTTTATGTTTTTGCTAATCCAGTCGGAACAAAAAAAACCCCACCTTATTCTATAAAGAACTGTCAAAGAAAGCAGAAAACAGCAAACAATTCATATTTTCTAACCTATTGAAAGCCACTAAAAGAAGAAATACTTCTATACCAATACCCTTTCTATTGTCACAGTGTCTCCTTAGATAAGGCTGCTGCTTAAAAGGTGAGATGCCCTCTCATATCAGTGACTGGCTTCCTGTACTTAAAATAACAGATGTGAAGTTTAAGAAGCAAGTAATTCAAGCCACACCTTATTGTTTTGAGCCTGAAATAGAAAATCAATCCAAAGTCCAGTTCAATATAAATAGAAGATGATACAGAGTGAAGTGTAAAAAATTCAACAATTTGCCAAACTATAATCTGCAAAGAGAAAAAAAATATGGGCTGATGACAGTTAAAATATAAATCAGTCTGACAGTCTGAGACTCGCCATTTTAATCTTGAATTCCAGGAGCACGAGCACTCTTTCTCATTCTCACTAGCTCTTTTTTTCTCTCTCTAAGGCCAGTCATTCAGCCTGAACAGAAAAATTCAGGTGTGACATTTTTTGATTCAAGAGCTGTGTTAAGCAGTTATAAAACTGCTGTAATTTACTGCAAAGAATAAAGCTAACCTATGAGACCTCATCCCCAATTTGCTAAAACTTAGTACACCTCATTGGCCACTGAATAGTCAAAAGAAGAAAAATGAAAAGAAAAAAAAACTGAAGAAGAAACTTTACTAGCATTAGCCTAATGAGAAATGATTGGCTTAAAATTGCTCTGGCTACATCAATAGGTTTAGATTAACACTATTTATGATGTTATGATTTCCTATTTCCTGAGTTATATAAAAACCAAAGGAGTTACTGAAACAATACTAATGAGTGGATAGATGTTTTCAGATGTCTGACTCCCGAGTCTAGTTAAATGTTTCAATATGACATATGTGAATCTCTGCTGAATATCCCAGTTGTTGAATTAATATATTACACAATTGTATATATATATACAAAATTATTTTAAATTATAGTATGTTTGAGACTATAAATTCACCAATTGAGTTTATTTAATTCACATAGGACTATATGAGCATGCTAAATAAATGGCCAACAATGTATAATCATAAATAACTAGCTTCTGGTTAATGACACCTCCAACTCTGTGAAGAATGCATGGTCTGGTTTTGCACCATATCATGTTCAATGCATATATCTTCAATCCAGTCTTCTGCAGCAACATATATTGCTTTGTACCAAAAATGACTTGATGGTAATGCCAAAGACAGAGGGGGTAAATTCATGATAAAAGTGCTATTATGTAAAAGAAAAATAACAAGTGGCTTATCTACCTTCAACTAACATTCTTGAATCAAATTATTCTAACATCCTCAGAAATTTATACACAATGATACATTTAGTGAAATGACATATTTTTCCACAATTTTCCAAAACCTCTATTATGTATTAATATATTTAATACATACTATTAGTACAATACTCCCACAATAATTGACTTTTAGACAAAGAAAGAGAATTTTAAAGAGTTATTTGGGGTGACTAGGGTTGTGGTTCAGCAGTAGAGCACTTGCTTGGCACATGTGAGGCACTGGGTTCAATCCTTAGCACCTCGTAAAAATAAATAAATAAAAGGTATTGTGTCTGTCTAAAATTAAAAAAAAAAAATTTAAAGAGTTATTTGGAAGTTGGGGCCTAATCCAACATTATGGAGATTAGGGCCTACTTTTTCTTCTATTAGATGCAGGGTCTCTAGTTTTATTCCTAGGAACTTGATCCATTTTGAGTTGAGTTTTGTGTATGGTGAGAGATAGAGATTTAATTTCATTTTGTTGCATATGGATTTTCAGTTTTCCAAGCACCATTTGTTGAAGAGGCTATCTTTTCTCCAATGCATGTTTTTGACACTTTTATCTATAAATTAATTCTTGGTATAAGAATTAAAATCAAGAATCAATAAATGGGATGGATTCAAACTAAAAGGTTTCTTCTCAGCAAAAGAACAATCTGTAAGGTGAATAGAGAGCCTACATCTTGGGAGCAAATTTTTACCCCTCACACATCAGATAAAGCACTAATTTCTAGGGTATATAAAGAACTCAAAAACCTAAGCACCAAAAAAAAAAAAAACAACAACAACATATAACTCTATCAATAAATGGGCCAAGGACAGACAAAAAACCTGAACAGACACTTCTTAGAAGAGGATATACAATCAATCAACAAATATATGAAAAAAATGTTCATCATCTCTAGTAATTGGAGAAATGCAAATCAAAACTACTCTAAAATTTCATCTCACTCCAGTCAGAATGACAGCTATTATGAAGACAAACAACAATAAATGTTGGCGAGGATGTGGGGAAAAGGGTACACTCATACATTGCTGATGGGACTGCAAATTGGTGTAGCCAATATGAAAAGCAGTATGGATATTTCTTGGAAAATTGGGAATAGAACCACCATTTGACCCAGCTATCCCTCTCTTCAGTCTATATCCAAAGGACTTAAAATCAGCATACTACAGGGACACAGTCACATCAATGTTTATAGCAGCACAATTCACAATAGCTAAAATGTGGAGCCAACCTAGATGTCCTTCAGTAGATGAATGGATAAAAAAATGTGGCATATATACACAATGGAATTTTACTCAGCGATAAAAGAGAATAAAATCATCACATTTGCAGATAAACGGATGGAGTTAGAGAAGATAATGCTAAGTGAAGCTAGACAATCCCTCAAAACCAAATGTCTAATGTTTTCTCTTATATAAGGAGGCTGATTCATAGTGGGGTAGGGAGGGGGAACATGAGAGGAATAGACGAACTCTAGATAGGGCAGAGGGGTGGAAGAGGAAAGGAGAGGGCATGGATTAGAAATGATGGTGGAATGTGATGGACATTATTTTGATGCTATGATTTCCTCAGTACATGTATGAAGACACAAATTGGTGTGAATATACTTTGTATACAACCAGAGATATGAAAAATTGTGCTCTATTTGTGTAATAAGAATTGTAATGCATTCTGCTGTCATATATAAACAAAAAAATTAATTAAAAAAAAGAGTTATTTGGGTAACACAATTTTTGCACAGGTACCAAGTGTGACTTTGCAGATTCTTAGATCTTATGATTTTCTAAAAAACGGATCAGATTCTAAAAATCTTATCTATGGAAGGAGATATTCGAAGGCTTTAAACACAAATCTAAAGCACATGTATGTTTTAGAACATCTATTTTAAAAATCCCCTTAAGAAATATGGAGTAAATAAAGCAAACATCCCTTTCCCTAATCATCAATTACACCTTTGTAGTTCAAGAGACAGGTGTATATTTGCTTCCTATTTTAGGTGACAGTCCCATTTCACAACTTGTATATTAGCACAGCTACTTTGATTATGAAAAATATCATGTTTATAGTTATCAGGATTGTTTTAAATAAGTTTAAAAGCAAGCATTTATTTTGGACTTGTAGAGTTCTCTTGAGTTTATCTGAGAATTATTAATGAAAATTAGCAACATATATTCTATTTAGAACATAGCACAATTTCAGAATAAAATCAGAATAAAAAGAGAAGGAAGGTTAATGTTGGGAAGCAGAAATCACTTCTTACAAATCATGAGCTTATGAAAATAAAAGGCTTACCATTTTCTTTTGTTGAAAATGTAACTTTCCATCCCTGATACTACCCATAGTAGCTATATCATACACTGCTGAGAGGGAAAAATGTAATATTTGAATGTCCAAGGACACATGCAGTATCATTCTACCAAAGCTTCCTACACAGAAGTGTTTGTATTATTAACACCTTTTAAAATTTACTATAGTGACTAATTTGCTATAGTCACTGGACAGAAATCATGTCATTTGATTTACACTACTACAAAATCTTTACTAACTTGGGTACCATAAATTTGATCATTTAATAATTTAGTGCTAAATCTCTTCTTTTAATGAAAGGAGAGTGATCGTGATTATTATTAATGCTATTTTTAGTTAGTTTTAAATTATGTCATTATGATAAAACATTCTACTTAATTTAATATTTCAACTCAAAATTAATTTCCAAAGGCTTTAATTCTAGTCAGTCTGCATAATTACAAGGTATTGTAATACTCTTGCAATTGAATCTCTAAAGTGCATTTGACAATAGGAAATGTTAAGTAGACATCTTATTTGGGTATTGCAGCTTAGAGTTGGTTTGAGTTTTTAAGAATTCCAACAGACAGTATTCTAATTAAGACATTAAAAATTTCTGGCATTTTGGAAGAGAAGATAAACAATGGATAAAGCCATTTATATCAGATCTGAGAAAAGCACTGAATAATTTGAAAGTACTGTGATGAATTTTATGTGTTTTTTAAGAAAATCATGTTTTTGAAAAAGTATACAATTAACATGCTACCTCAGAATGTTCTTATGTTACACCTTCCAATTTACAGCATCTGATAAATAGAAAAGTGAATTTTGACATTTTCTGGAAAGCAACAGTTATTTCACATGCTGACAGGTGTTAATGTAAAACCAACTTGCAACTTAAGATCACCATCTACTGGTTCTGCCCAATGCTGCAAAAGCTATCAATATAATATCTAACCAGCTTTCAATGCACTCACCTACAACTTGAACAAACACTTATTCAAAGGTGCTAAACTGGTCATCTAGCTCCTAACCAATACTTTAATATTTGATTTTCACATTCTTAAAGGCATTAGTCATTCTTCAAGAAACTATGATAACTGGAATATTATGTTAGATGCACTTGCCTATGATAATCAACTGTAGTATTTTTTTCACATCCTAAGCCTGAATTCTTGAATCAGACTTGATTGATAGATAGGGATATCAAAATTTGTGCCTTGTCATAAAAAGACACTCCATGAAGGTCAGAATTCTAGTTAAAAACCAAACAGAAAAGCATTTTGTAGATGAGACCCCTTGAAACTGACTGATATTGCCTTCCGTTATAATCAAGAGCCCTGGTTGAGCGTTGACTTTGGCAGGAAACTTCTGACCTGAAAGAGATATAAAACAGTTACAGAAGGTGTCACAACCTTCTTTGGAGTCCTACAAATTACTCTGATTAGTAATTTCCAGAACTGAATAAAAGTTGCGTTAGATTTCCTAGGAGTTGGATGCCTTAGCTCTGCTCCCTCCCAACTGAATTCATTTTATATTTAGAGATGAAGCATTCTATTTATGCAAGATTTATTCCTTTCATGTACTGTCCAAGCCATCCTGGAAAAATCTAATTCTTTATTTTTCAAGTTCCTCAAATCACTTTCTTTTTTTTCATTCAAGAACTATTTATTAAAAGCCCTAGGCTGTGTGGAAAGTAATGATAGGTAAGTAAAAACATAATTCCAATTAACATAAACAAGGGTTAATATGTTTATTTATTTATATGCCCCCTGGTTTCACAAAGAATTGAAATAAATCACTGCAATCAATTTTCTAATCCTAATATTAAAATTATCTTAGATTTGCAAAATTACATATCTTTCCCAAATTGTACTCTTTGAAGGATATGCATAGCTAGTGATACCACTTCTATTGTTGACAAATGAAGTTACTATATGACTCTTCTAAGCCCTCTGCTCCTTTCCAGATCCTCTGAAGTTTGCATATGTCCTTGGTGATTTACTTTTTATGTATGTGATTCTTTCCATTATTTTCCCAGTTACTCAGTTTTGAAATCTTGCCTTAGTTTTTCTATTAAAATAGAAGCAGACATAAATTTCCTCATTCCTCCCAACATTAAAGCTACCAAAATACTTACATTTTTACATAGTCTCTGCCTTTCTGCCTGTTTCAGGGGAAGCTGTCCCTCCCTGTCAAAGCCCAAGCCTCTGCTGTATGCTATGCCACTCCTAGTCACCTCAAAAACATTTCCTCCTGCCACTAAAACTATTTCCTACATTACATTATTCACTTCCCCCTTACTATTGAGTAATTATGTGAATTTAAAAAATCTCATTGATAGTCTCCTTTCTAAAGCACCTTACTATCTCCTTACAATAAAATATCTTTAAAAGATTGTCTATAATCTTTCTTCCTTAAATTGCCTCCCATTTTATCCTCTACCCAGTCCAGTAAGTTTCCTGCCTCACCATCCATTGAGATTTCACACTGAGATCACCAACAATTTGCATGTTTTCACATCCAACAATAACACTTCTGTTCTGATTTTTATAGGCTTTACAGCAGCATTGGACATATTAACCATTCTGTCCTCCTGGAAAGCCTCTCTGGTTTTGGCTCTCAGAGACTTCACTCTGATAGGTTTTACCCCTCTGTCCATACCTGGCCATTCCTTTGTTGGGACCTTACTCTGCTAGATCTGAAATATTGGAAAGCCTCAGAGTTTGGGGCTGGAAATCTTTTCAGTCTTTTATCTATATCCTCTCACTAGGTGATTATATCCAGTTCTGTGGCTTTGGAGAATATCCATATTTCCAGTGATACTGAGATTTATTTCTCTACATTTGAACTTTACCTGAAATTGACTTTTATATACCATTGACTTCTTTATTTCTACTTGAATTTCTGATATGACTTAAACAAATGTTTAAGGCATAATTAAGACCTGCAAAGCTTATCTTCCCTTATTTTTTAACATATCCATACATAGCACCACAATCCACCTAGTTATTCCAACAACTCTTAGAACTTCATTTCTTTCCTTTTCATCTTGTATTAATCTATCAACAAGTTCTGTCAATTCTACTTCTAAATTGTCTCCAAAATCCATGAATTCCATTTCCATAGTTACAAACTGGACTACACCTGTTGTTTTCTCACTTCTAATTCCTTTTTCACACATTAGCCAGAGTTACCTTTTTAGAACTGAATTTATATCAGGTAACTGCTCTATTTACAACTTTCAAATTGAAACCCCAAGCCCTAGCTTCCAGTGCCCTGGATTTAGGTTCTGCTTACTTCTCTTTATATTCTTTGCTAAATACTTATGTCAGACATAGTTGCCTTACTTAGGTTCTTCAGGCTTAACTTGTTCTTTCTTTTGGGCTTTTGCATGTGCCAGGTCTTTATGGGTTGGTTCCTTCCAATCATTCAGATCTCTGAAAGAAACTTTATTTCTTCCATGTCTTTTCCCATTAATTTTGGAAAAATGTATTTCTTTTCTTTCCAAAGAAAGAAAATCACTTAAATCACTTTAAATCACTTCATTCATTCATCTAACAAATATTTATTAAAGACCCTAGGCTCTGTGGCAGGTAATGGAGATGGAGTTTCTAATTGACATTATGTACATTATGTACATGTCAATTCTTTGGAGAGGGTGGTCAGACTATTCAGTCTAACTAATCAGACCCTAATAACACTTCATCACTTTTTTATTTTCACCATAGAAATTACTGCTGATCTTTTAAAAATTCATTTACTTATTGTCAAGTCCCTGCTTGTAAAATGTGTCCTCCATAATAGAGAAGAATTTGTCTATCTTATTTGTCACCATATCCCTAGCAGGTAGAGCAGTCCATCATAATTATAGATGCTCAATAAATGTTTGTGGAATTAATGATAAATTAATGAATATTTAATTGATTAAAGGGCCTTGATTTTTTTTTCAACATCAATCCACTTCTGGAAAGGCCAAAATCTGGCAATTTTAACTTTAATATATCTATTAATTTACCTATTTTTCTCATTCCTATAACTGCTAACCTAACCCACCAGATCCTTATATCTTGGATTTCTTAACTGACTTCTTGAAAACTCTTCTCACAATCTGCATAGTCATTCTATGAAAGAAGTAGAGTTGAGCCGTTTAGCCTTAGGAAGTCAGACTGATTTCCTAGGTTTTAATCTCACTTTTGCCACTTGCTAGCTGTTTGAATGTATGTACATTGTATGGCCACTCTGTGTCTCTGTTTTCTTTTCTGTAAATGAGGATAATGATGGTGCCCATCTCTTAGAATCTGTGAAGCATTGGTAAATTAATCCAAAGTAATCTCTGTACCAGGACTTGGAAACCATGAATAAGTGTTAGTGCTTCCCTGCCTGTTCAGCTAACCTTTCAGAAACAATGTTTTTTCTAGATCACTTCCTCACCTATCACACTGTGCAGCCTTACATAAAAAGCTTTCAAGGATTCTCAATTCCTAAGGAATTGAGACTGATTTGTCCTTCCTCAGTGTAGTCCTGTGACTTTCTTTATATCACCTTCCTTCATTCTATTATATGAACACTCCATCCATTCAATGCACACACTATATTTCAATTAACATTTGCTGTACACCTATATGGAGCCAGGTATTGTTGCTGGATAGACACAACCTTTGTCCTCCAAATCCAGAGTCTCAGTCTTTATTTCAGTCAATGTTTTCCAGTTACAAGAAAGAGAAACTGATAGAGAACAAAATGTGTATCAAAAGGATATGCTACATTTTATAGAACCCAAGGAGAAGATAGAATAAAGAAAATAATCAGACTCAGATAAGATAAACAAGTAAGTTAAGTTATAGGCACTAGAGGGTAGTATCCTCTGGATCCTAATACCAGTAAAAGTGAGTGTCAACTTTCCATTTCTGCATCACTCCTCCTCTCATGGGTCAAATTCCAGGGAAATAATATTTAATTATCCTAGTCAGGTGCATATTAGAAGAAGGCGCTATGATTCATGACCTTATCAACAAGGTGTTTAGAAGAAAAAGGATTGCTCACCAAGATACTAGTCTCTTTTCAAGGTACTGTTCAAGCCACCCTGGAACCTTCACAGTCTGCCTTAGATTTCAGTCATCATTTCTTTTCTGAGACTTTCTAGAGATGTTATTAATTGACCCTGACACTGGTACTTATCACTTCCTTCTTTCACTGCAATTTGTGTCTTTTTATATAAATATTATGAATTCTCAAGAGAATGACTTGATTGTAGCCTCCTTGGAGAGTAACATTATTGTACCTTTAGAATTTCTCCTGTACATACCAGGTGAAAAAAAACACAAGTGTTTACCAGTATAAATTATCTGAGAGGAAATGGACATATATCCCTGAACATGTTTTTTATTTCTGTTCTCAAATGGAACTCACCCCAACCCCAGAAGCACTAGGGATTTAGTATAGGCAGGAAAAACAGGGGTATTACTTATTTAACCTGAGAGGTCCAGAGTTATCTCCTCTAAGACCTTGCCAGAACCACATATCAGAAAATAGTAGGTTCTGAGATAATAAATATAAAGAAGGTTTATGGCACATTTTCACATTTATTAACTCATTTGATCATGTTATTTATCCAGACTCCTCTGCACATTGAGTGGGTCCAAAGGCTCTGGCCAGCACTGTGCTCTCAAAGCCAAAACTGGTCATTAGAGTAGCAAAGTAATAACAGGAGTTGAGATGCCCACAACATCACTTTCTAATGCTCTGTGTAATTAATCTATTTATTATGTAGGCTTTTTAATTTCTGTTATTTTTCCTAGAATTCAAGTTGATCAATGTCAGAGTTCTTTATCTTTTGTTTCCTGATGTATCCCAACTCAAAGTGCTTGTTAAAGTACTGAGTAGGTAAGAAACGAGAGCATCATAAGATTCAGCAGGTTCCGTGACAACCAGGACAGTCTACAGCACCAAATCCAAATGGAGCACATAATGCAAGTATAAAGCCAGGATGTGTTTTATGAGATCTGGAAACTGATAAGAAAGAAGCCATTTATAGGTCCCCTCCAACCATGTTCATTGGTGGGAAGGGGATAGAGACATTGAAATAATTGAGGCAATAGCAACCACTTTGTGTAATAGAGAAGGAATTATCATTCTCCTTTTCATTATAAGCAAAGCAGCAGAGGAGCCAAACTCCATATAGCAAGCAAGGTACAGAGTTACATTGAGAACCCAGGAATAAAGCAGAGTTCAATCTAGTAGACCAGTTAAGAGATATTACACACACACACACACACACACACACACACACACACGTGCGCGCGACAGAATTCTTTCTTATGACAGAATACCTTCAAATTCTTTATCACTCCTTCTTGTAGCAAACATTTGTCTTCCATGGAAGTCCCTATTAAGAAACTAAATACCATGACAATTTTGCTCAGTGTCAGAAATTGGTCTCTATTTTCTCCAAATCATGGGGCACATAAATAATAGTATATTTCAACTTGGCAATGTGTGCATGTGCACTCTGTGACTTTGCAAACATCAGAAAGAAGAAATCTACAGAAATCCATGTGAGGAGAAAACAAGTATGGGAGTATAATTATTAAAAACACTAACAAAAATTGTGTAATTCTTATCTACTCTGAAGATAACTACATATATATTCATACTTAATTCATCAAGAGCTTGGGCCTGCAGGAGCATCTGAAATCCATCATAGGTCCTAGTTTTTAGTCTTTAGGAAACTAGCTTCTTGGAAAGCAAAAACAAAAACAGGAAAAAAACTATGGATATGTTAACAACTTTATTTATTATACAATGTAGATATTTTTATGAATATTATGCTACCTAGTGAATCCTGTGAAAGAAGCTATCTTAAATGTACTGCTCAAGGCTGTATTCAAAGCCTTACAGTATGAACCACATAGTAGGTGTTAAATATCACAACAGTAGCTAAGATTGCTGGTATATATTATATGCCATGTACTGTTCCATGCACTTTTCACATAGTAATTAATGAGATTCTAATACCAATGCTAAGGAGTAGGCATCATGTCCATTTTATAGATGAGGAAACTGAGGCTAAGAGAGGTTAAGCAACTTGCCCAAAGTCACACAGATGTCAGGACTGGGAGGCGAATTTGGCCAATCAACTTCATAGCCCATGCTTAATCACTGTATTAGACTTATTGAGATGATTAATCAAGAATTCTTTCCTTAAGGAACCAGTAACTTTTTATACTGGGATGGTTCTGAAGTTGATGCAATTGTATATTTTCCAACACCATAGAGCTTGCATTCTGTTGCACAGATAAGCAATAAGTTTTCCCTCTTGCTTTGTAAATCAGGTACAGTTTCTTTCTCCCGCACTTCACCTCTTGTTCTTCACAGCTCAGTACTAATCATCAGCCCATAATGCAGTGTAGAATTGCCAACACCATCCCGATGATGTAGTTATTTCCAATTGGCACTTGGGAGCAGTGAGGATAGGAGGCATTACTCATAGCCAAGAGTACAGATGTTTCTAATTGCTTTCCATTACCAAGAATAACAGCTGTTTACATCTATCAGCAAATAATTCACAAGAGCTCCAGACTATTAAGATAACACACCCCACCTGGTCACCATCACAAGTTGTCAAGGCCAAGACAGAGGCTGCCAGAATCCCCTTCTGCATCTCTGTTCATCAACTGACAGCATGTGTCACCTTCAGATATCCTTATGCTACCCCACAAGCTCTGGCTTCTTGGTGGCCTGACACATCAAATGGACATATGGATTCTTCATGGCTTTGCAGTAAATGTTTTATGGTTATCTTGCAGCCAAGGGCAGCTGACATGGAGAAGCAAGGGACTTGCAAATAGCCTGATGAAAGAATTTCTGCACTTTTTTTTCACAGAGGAGGAAGAAGTGTTCTGCTTAGAAGAATTTTGCAGCTGCAATGTGCTTAACTTCCTTTAACGCACCAACAAATTGCATTAGGTGATAGATTATGCAGTTCAACAACATCCCAGGGACCTGGTCACATGCTTGGATACAATCCCCAAAATGGACAGATAATGTTAACAGTTCAGTGAACTTTATTACCTAGTTTTATTGGCCACAGAAGAATACAAATATTTCAACACATCATAGATACTGGAGTTAAAAAGGCCAATAGTACCTCCTTGCCAATGCGACATTGATCCCTACTGCATATTTTTTTCCAGCCTCATTTAAAGTGACTCAGGCAATTAGTCTCTTCCATTTTTTCTATGAAGACTATTCCAGAGACTAATATAATTTTCTGTGTTCCAGCTTCCCCAAAATTTATGTCTAAAATTGACTTTCTACATTTTAAATACATATTTTTAATCCATGAATTTTTGACCTATAAAAACAGTAGAGTGTCACCTATTTCAAACTACATAAGAATTTACAAAAATACATAAACTGAATATTTTCCTTATGGCCAGTGGTAGCTTCTCTCCAACGTACCCACCATTAATTCCTCCCTTCTATGTACTTGTGTATTATTCCCCCATCAAAAAGTAGATTCTATGCAATCCTTTGAATTTTGGAAGATTGCTGAGGACCCTTAGTCCCCAAGGCCCCCATGCTATAAGGAAACCCAAGGGAGTCATGTGAAAGGACTGTAAGCAGAACAAGCCTTCCCCCGGTTGTTCCAGCCACTCTGAGATCCCATCTCTAGCAGCTCAACCAATCCTAGCTGAGGCTCTCAAGATTACACAGTAGACACAAGCTGTCATTTGAATATTGACCCTCAGAATTGTTAGTATAACTAAGAAAAAAATTTAATGGTATACAGCCAATTGGTAACTAAAACATTGCCCTATCCCTATGAGTTTCTGTCACCTCCTTAGATCCAAGAGACCCCTGCATAACCCCCAAGAGAAAAATCTACCTCTTAAATCATAATTCACACAATAAATATCATTGTAATTTCTAATCAAAAGAAAAAAGAGTAAGTGTTCATAATGCACCTTACTCCTTCCCTTTTTATCTAAATTTGTATCTCATTACATTATCAATACTTACAAAACTTCACCCATAAAAGAAGTTATTATACATTTTAGGTCTCTGTTACTCCACAGGATAATAATTCAAATTTATATACTTGGTTTTTCTTGTCTAAATATATTTCTGATATAATCTAGTTTGAATTAGAAAATTCCCACTTTATTCTTTTAAAATAATTCCAACAAGTGGTACAAATTCTCTTTTCACAACATCAAATATAAATCTATAGATACTTTCCTATTTTTAAAACCTTAAAAAGTGATTGTATTACTTGCAAATATATTCCCTTTTACAATAAAGCTTAATTTGTGTATATGTTATATATGCAGAGGTATATATATTTTATGTGTGTATTGTGTATATATGGATGTGTGGGGACATATGTACATAAATTTTAGTCAGAAATAGTTATAATATATATTTAAAAATACATTTTAGTCTTTTGGTCACTATGCATCTGCTTATTGGTCATGAAAAGAATACTGCCTCAGACCATAGATAGTCTGGATTCTAGCTCACTATTCCAGTCTCTCTACTATATTTCCTCCTTTATTCTCCAAATATTGCATTGTGAGTTTCCTTTATTTCTAAAATTTATTATTCTTACTCTATTTTCATATTTCACTTGTTGCTTACATATTAGCCAAATGTATTTATATAACCCATTGCTATTTATAATATTTTTAGTAAAAAATTTAGCATTTCAACATTGATTAAATTTTTAAAAAGCTTTCTAAATTTGGTCAACTTTGTAGCAAATTTAGGAAACAATTAAGTACATAATTAGCCATTAGGAGATAGCAATAAATAAATAAATAAATGAAGCTGCTTCCCTCTTAATAACTTCAAGACTGATATACCATATAAACTCAATCTCTAAGTTGTAAAGAAGCATTTTCCCCTAACTAAACTCCATTGTTTAGCCATGAAATCACACCATTTAATTTGCAGAAGAAAACATATGTTTTATGTTTGTTTCTAACAAAAAGAAAAAGTACCTAGTGTCCTTAATTATTCCCACACATAGTTCAGTTTAGGGGGAAAAAATGATACCTTGTGTAATGATTTGACCCACATTGAAAGATCTTCAAAGAAGAGATGTTCAAGATATTTAGTCACATCTTTTGGAGTCAGTTTTTCTTTTGAAATTGTAGTTTTAGTAAATTTTTTCATCAATATGACCAAAAGGCTGGACAAGAACAATGTAGAGGAGAAGTTTATTTTGGCTCATAGTTTCAGAGGTTCATTCCATGGTCAGCTACCCCCACAGCTCTGGGTCTGAAGTGAAGCAGAATATGTGGCAGAAGACTACGGCAGAGAAAAGCAGCTCAGGACCTGGCAACCAGGAGGCAGAGAAAGAGAGAGCAAGAGAGCGAGAGAGCAAGAGAGCGAGAGAGAGAGAGAACGCACTCACATGCATGCTCTGTTCACCAAGGACAAAAATAAATAAATCCCAAAGGCACACCCCCACCTGCCTACAATTACCACCCAGTTATTCCATATTGGTGGCGTAACTTACTGGTTTTCATAACCTGAACATTTCACCTCTGAACAATCTTGCATTGTTTCACACATGAGCTTTCGGGGTATACCTCATATCCAACACACAGCAATTGTAAAATGATTACTTACACTCCAATAAATCACAGGTCTGTTACTCACCAACTAACTGCCCAATCTTAGTAGAATAAAAAACTTTCCTCAGGGATAAACTTTTGGCAGGATTATAAAGCAGGAAAAGTACTGATCATCCATCTCCTGGATAGTCATCATTCACCTTCTGATAACTTTACCCCCAACTTTTCATTCATATTAAAAAGATCTAATGGACCAGAAAATAATGTTGAAATGGTCTTTATAACTGTGGAACTTTGTAAATGCCTGAATTGCTACTATATAAGTTATTTTTTATATAGATACATGATGCCAGTCCTAAGGTTATTTAGCTTTTCGTTTGGAAATTGCTTTAGATTCACAAAAAGTTGCAAAAACATTACAAAGTGTCCTTTGGATCTTCCACTCGGATTTACCAATGTTTCACAGATTTTTTAATTTCCCTTTTCTATTGTCCAAATTAGAACATCAGAAGTACATTCTTAATAAACATGACCAAGTTGCTCTCACATTTGTCTTCAAGGGCTACCGGAAGACAGCTAATTATTAATTAGATTGCAAGTAGAATGATGCTAATATAGGACTGGTGAACATACTTGTTTCCAGGCTGGCATGATATGGCATGCAAGTTGGCATGCAGTGTTATATGAACATATGGCAGGCAGAAGCTGCTGTTTTCCTCTTAGGAAACAGCAACGGAAACGTCAACTCCCACAGTATTGAAGACACACACCCTAAAACTCTCCAGTGCTGTTGAGAGCTTAGTGCACATGCCATTTTCCAGTCATTGGAATGGGAAATAAACTCTACATGTGGTGTCAAGCCAGCAACTTCAGAATTGAAAGTCTGTTTCCTCAAGAAGTGGATGTCACTAACCAGAAGTTCATATCGAAGCTACTGGGTCAGAGTACAATCCAAGGCACCTACTTTTGCACTTATGAGATTTCATCATAAACAAACTTCTACCTGGGAAGACTTTAACCATTCAAATGGTTTCTATTATGATTTAGATTTTAAATGTTCCCCAAAAGTTCATGTGTTGAAGGCTTAGTACCCAGTACATCAATGTTCAGAGGTGGCCTTTAGGAGGTGATTGGATCATGAGGGTTCTGACCTCATGAATGAATTCATCTGCTTTTGTATTCAAAATTTATTGGGCTATTAGGAGATGGTGGAAATTTCAGGAGGTGGGGCCTAGTTAGAAGTAGGTCCTTGTCAGTGTCTTTGGCCAATTACTTTCTCTCTTTTTCTCTGTGCCTCCTGGTTACCACAACATGAGCAGCTTTGTTCTACCATGTGCTTCTCTGAGGATGTCCTGCCTCAGCATGGGCCCAGAAACTCTGGAGCCAAGTGACAATGACTATGGATTGAAGCCTCTGAAATCATGAGCCAAAATAAATCTCTTTTGTTTAAAGTTGATTTTCTCCAATACTATGTTACAGTGAAAGAAAGATGAATAACACAAGCCCTCTGTCTCTAAATAGGTGTGTGCTTACAGATAGAAAGAGCAGATAAGATTCTGTCTCCTTCATTTTACAATAGAAAAGGCAAAAATATTCTATGATTTCTCGAAATGTTCAGAGTCTGAGTTTGGATGAATATTCAAGGCTGTCAGTTTTTCTAGAATTCTACTGCTAAAGTGATTTATCCCTCATTACTAAGCCTCTTCCCAAGTATAATAATCTTCACTCTCTGAAAATCCATCTGACTTTTTCCTAAATCTCTACCACCGAAAATCATTTTCTTCATTCTGTTCTCTGTGGCAGTAAAGTATGTTTAGTATGTAATAAACCTGCATCCTTTTGAAGACTATTATTAAATTTCTCTTGTCCTTCCCTTAATCAGACTGTATCAATAAAATTGCTTCAGGAAAAATTTTGAGATAAAGGTCTTTGTTTTTTATTATTTATATCTAATCAAAGCATTCCCATTTACTTAAAAATCTAATCTTATAATATATGATGGATTTATCCCATTCAAGAAACTTTACTATGTAAAGATAATTGAGTTAAACATGCTTTTTGCCTTTCAATATACTTTTCATTTAAATGAAACATTTGAAATTCATCAGTTGGTAGACTATGTTATCCCAAAAGATTTTACTGGTTTAGTAGAAAAATTCTTCACTGAAAGAGTGAATCCCTAATTATACTCTAATAAATGTACCCTGTCCTTCCTCATGATCCCGACTTTCTTCTTCCAAAGAGATGGTGACTCAATAAAGCTGTTAGAGAAAGGGAAGCGAGGGATCATCTATGGTCAGACTGCACCCTCCAAATGACAAACCCTTGCATTAGTTATTCAGAAGAGTTCTCTCAATGCCATCTACTGAAAGAAAACATTTTTTAAAAAATTATTCTTTTTCTTGCCTGAAAGAATTCCTGAGTGCTAGAGATTCAAAACTGTCAGCTTCTGCAAGGACTTTCTTTTGGCCCACTATGTCATCCAGTGTCAGGAACCAGCAGTCCAAACTGCCCAAAGCAAAGGACCTGGGGTGTTGCACCAGCAGACCCATCATGCTGAGAGGCAAAAACCTGAATAATCACTGCTGCTGAAAGGCTGGGTTTCTTTGGTCTGTCTTTAGGCAATCCTGTATTTGTTTTTTATTACTGTGCTTGTTGTTGTTATTGGATGTTTCTCTGTGATTTGGTGCTTTTCCAGGGAGGGAAGAATCCCCATCAGGTTCCCTGCTGGGCAGAACAGAATGCCATTATGAGGAGAGCTGTGGCTGCTGTGACTTAGCTGTCTCCATCCAAGGGATTTATCCCTGCAAGTGCTGGTCATAATGGATTCCTTCACTAAATGACTTTGGAAGAGCAGGGCTTTGGCAAAGGCACTGCAAGTCCCATACTGTTATAAAACCGAAAGCCCATGTAATAGATGCTACAGAGAAGTGAGGAGGTGAGTGGGAGAATGGCATCTAAGTGGCATGGACAACACTGGAAGGGGAAAGCAGAAGACTATGAGCCTATGATGAGTTTACCCAACTGGCAAGTGGACCAAGCATCTCACCAGTTCAAAAGAACAAGGATAGTTTTTCTAAGGATTTTAACCATAATTCTAGAGGAGACAAACAAACAATAAATAAACATATAAGGATTCTAAAAAGAAGAATAAAGCAGAGGATAGAGAGTGATATCAGGGAATAGAGTGATAGAAGTGCTCTTTTGTAAAACTTGGTCAGGAAATCCCTCTGATAAGTTACAATGAGCTGAGGACTGATGAAGTGAGGAAGTGAGCCATGAATTTTACTGAAGTAAGCATTTCAAAAAGGAAGAGCAAGTGCAAAGGCCCTGAGATAGGAGTGCAATGGCAGTGGAGCAAGAAAGAATCTTGTGTGTTCAAAAAACAGGAAGACATCCCTGAGGATAAAAGGAAGGTTGCTAGAGGAAGGGCAGAGGGGAGAGAGTCTGGCAGGCAGCAGGTAGCAGATCAGGTAGAGCCAGTGGTCCAGTATAAAGATTTCAAGATTTGTATGTGTGAGAGGGATAACAGTGGAGAGTTTTGAGCAGAAGACTGACTTGATCTGACTCCAATTTTAAAGGAAATCACTTTGCTGCTGTGTGGTGACCTGATCATGTATAATCAAAAATGAAGGGAAGCAGGAATAGCATTTGGAGTTTATTGAAGAAGTCCAGAAGAGAAGTGTTGATGGGTTACAGCAGGTATTTCTAGAAGTAGAAGAAAATGAGAAGACATGAAATGCAGTTTGATGGTAAAGGTAACAGGATTGACTGATAAATTGGCTGTGGAGTTTAAGAAAAGAAGAAGAGTAAGGATGATTCCAGAGAATTTAATCCAAGCAATTGGAGGGATGACTTTGCCATTTATTGAGATGGGGAAGACTATGAAAGTAAAAGGTAGTTAGCAAAAAAATCAAAGTCTTTTACATATTTTAATTTTGAAATGTCAATTCCATATTCAAACAGAAAGATGAACAGGCTATTTGGTATATGACTACAGAACTTAGAATGCAGAGAGACCCTATCAGTGGGACCTATCAACAAAAAGGAAGTTAGGCCTGGTGCTGATGCATACCTCCAATCTCAGCAGCTCAGAACACGGAGGCAGGAGGATCTCAAGTTCAAAGCCAATCTCAGCAACTTAGTGAGGCTCTAAGCAATTTAGTGAGATCGTGTCTCAAAATAAAAAATAAAAAGGGCTGATGTGGCTCAGTAATCAAGTGCCTCTGGGTTAAATCCCTGGTACCAAGAAATAAAGAAGGAAGTTGGGACTGGAATCTGAACAGGACAGATATGGTTGTAAAACTATGGAACTGAATTTGATCTTCTAGGAAATGAGCACAGATTCAAAGTTTAAGGATTGTGAACCATCATTTAGAAGAAGGTAAAAATGGCCTATTAAAGGAGACTAAAGAGAAGTGTCCAGTGAGGTAAAAAAAGCAAAAAAGAGTACTGCCTCGGTTAAAAACAAGAAGTGTTTCAAGGAGAAGGCATGAACAACTATGTCAAAGGCTGTTAATAGACAAGAGAATAGGAAGGATAAGGATTGAATACTGGATTCCCCTGTGAAGATCATGGTGAGTTTGACAAAGTCAAGTGTTTTGGAATGATAGAGATAGAAGTCTTATTGGACTGAAGCAAAGAAAATAGGAAGAAAGTATGTGGAAGACAGAATAGATAACTCTTTACATTAGTTTTTCAATAAAAGCAATTAGCAGGAACTGAAGGGGAATGATATAGAGCAAAGGAGATTTATTTTAAGATGGGATAGGTTGCAGCTTATACAAACAGGACAATGGCACAGATTTAAAGGAATATTTTATGTTACAAGAGAGGGAACAACTAATAGAGGGAAGTATTAGAAAGGATCAGAACCTAATGCAGTGTTTCTCAAACTATCTGGTGATGAAAAATCAGGTAATTGCCCCCAAACTGGCAAGGACCAATCCTTTTATAGAATACTATAAAAAGAATCATTAGAATAATAAAATTATTTGGATATTTATATCTTTGGTATTCTCTAGTTATTTTATTCATTTAAATCTCAGCATCTTTGTTAGTATATGAATTGTTTGAGGAGACACTTTTATTTCTTTTGTATTTCTAGCTAGGGCTTGATATAAAGTACTTATTTAATAAATACTTGGTGACTCCATAACCTTATTAGTACTGGGGCCTGCAGGTCTTTAAAATAATAGCATTCACAAATTATTAATATTATATTCTTTTATAACATATTAACTACATCAATTTGTGTGTATGTTGCTTAAGTTAATAAAAAATCAACTAATAACAACTTAAACAGTGCTTTTTTTTTTCAAAATAAGAATGTGTAATTATGGTCCAGCTACTCACTTCATAGTGGCAAGTCTCATCCAAATGATAGATGTAGGATTGGAAGGACTTGCAAAACACAGAGACTCCTCCCTTTTTGTTGAACAGCAAGATTTTCTCATAAGTTTCTCAACTTGCCCCTAGATAGTACTAACCAAGACTTAGTCTAACTTAGTCTCTGGCTAACCAGAGCTTTAGGGATATTAGAAACCTAACTATCTATAATTCAGCCTCTCTAAGATGAAGAAAAACCATAGAAAAGTATGAAAAACACTTGTATTAACCAAACATTTCTTTGTTTACAATATTTGCTTGGATCATTTCTCCAAACAAACTCATTGATGTTTATACAGATCTCTAACTCTGAAACACTACACTGTACTATTTCCCATATCTGGGTTTCCTTTTCTCTCATGTTTATTAGCAAGTTTGTCCTTCTGAATTTTCCACAGGAGCTCTAGTTCTTTCTAGTATCCACTAACATAATTGAAGTTGTATTTCTGGTAACTTGATTCTCCATGTTCAGCATCTAAGTCTTATTAGAATTGCTTAAGACTGGCTATGAATCCATGACACCTCTATTCCCACAAACTTTCAGTCCACACCATTAGACTCAAAGATTTTAGTCTTTCCTCAGACATAAAGTATTCTCCAATGTATTAATCAAAGCTTTTAGGAAAAGAGAGGGAGGGGAAAGAGAGAGGGGTCGGGGGAGAGGAGTGCTATCTGGAAACAATAGACTTTAGATGCTTAAGTAGGTTTCTAAACTTTTCTGTTTTTTAAATGTTAATATTCACTCAGTTCTCCAAGGAGACTAAAACATGCCATGTTTTAATTCATTTATCTACTGGCTTTTTTTTCAGAGAGCTTTCCATAGAATCATTATTCAAAGGAAAAACCATTTAGAATGCTGCCTGGAACTTTCTATACACTTGGATGGCATTTTTGTTTACTATCTAAGGACTCAGGATCTTCTATGATTTGAAATGGAACAGAACACAAATCATATTACCAAAATTCAACCTCATTGTCCCCATGGTCCCAAATGCCCTATAAACTAAATTTGAACTTCTGAGTGCCCATTTATCAATCATTCTTTGTATGGGTTTTAGCTAGCCCAGGATATTGGTTTACTGTATCCCTATCCTATCTCCCCTACCTTTTATCCCATATCATTAATACAAATCAATGTGAAAATCATAACCATCTAAGCTTTTCTATGCAACAAATTCTTAGACTCCATTTCTTATATAGTTCACTCAGAGAATACAGTGATTATAGCATAATACAACTTTCTGAAGGTACACACTGTTTCCTAATGAAATTGTAGAATCCTAGAAGGTGTTCCAGAGGTCATTTGATCTCACACTCAGCCAAAACAACACCTGAAGCATACTGAGCAGATGGCTGCCTGGCCCAAGGGTGTCCAGCCAGACGAAAGTAGAAGCCAAAAATTTAGTTCTACAGACTTAAAGTATAACCCAGTGTCATCAATAAGGGGCTGCATTCTTAAAAAAATTATAACGAGGCCATTTATTATAAATTCTAAATATATTTAGAATAAAATCTTTGATAGAGTACCACTCAAATGTCTCTATGATGCCACTTTATTTTAGCTTTTTCAAAGGATATTAATATAAATTATATATAAATTGCTTACTAATATAATTGTGAATATTTATTATTAATTTTCATTTCAAGGACTGCTAATATGTTACTAAAAAATGATATAAAACCAAAAGCCAAAGAGGACCCACTTCTTTGTAAATGCTATATCTGTAGGTTTTTATAAAACAACATATTTGGAAAAAGTTTTACAAAAATAATTTAAGTACAAAAGTGATTTCTGGTTTTAGAAGAGCTCTCTAAACATTGCAGCATTGATTCTTTCCCCTAATATTTCTAACCAAGTAAAGAAAATAATTTTAGAAACAAAGAAAATAAACTCCAGTGAATATAAGAGAGCTCCTTAAATTCAAAGATATAACAAGTGCATCATCAAGATTTCAACTCAAGTTTTTTGCATGAAATTCAATTTCCTTTTATTTCTTGTTAGAGTTTATCTCTAGGTTATGCCTATATTCAGGTTAGGCAATCAGTGTTAGGCAAAATGGAAATCAGTTGGCTATAATCCTGCATATGCTTTTCTAGCCCAAAGAATCTAGATTCAAAATACGTAACCTATGAATGTTGTTTCTAAAGTCAGAATCTATCACATCCTACTACACAGAGTGGCCTAGCCATGTGCCAATCCAAGTGTTTGTTGTTGATGATTGGATAACCTGGAAGCTAATTTCAAACAGAGTATTGTATTATAGAAAGATAACAGCTGTGGTGATAGCACAGTTTTGCATTTTCCAAAATTCCCACAACAAAACAGATGGCAAAACCAAAACCAATGGACATGTACAACAAAGTAAATGATAAAGCATTCCCACTAGCCTCAAAATAAAAGCAGATAAGAATAAACCACCAACAGTCACAAGGTGTGTGTGTGTGTGTGTGTGTGTGTGTGTGTGTAGGAAAAAAACAAAAGGAAACAATAGGACTGATGGACCTCATAATAGAAAAAGGTCAAAATACCAAACAAATATTCAAATAGTCACTGGAAAGTGCAGTGATCCAAACTGAATAGCATCTAAAATTGTGAAGGGTTTTGCCCAATGCAACAGTGGGTGAATCTAATGAACCTTCAGTCAGGAATAGAGTTGTTTGTACTTTGGACTCTATGAATTCTCAAAACTGATTCATTAGGATTTCCTTCCAAGGTAAATCCCTATATTGAGAAGAAACTTCTAATAGTGGAATAAAAAATGAGCAGGGCAGACACACCTGAATAAAGAAATATGAAGGTTTGGATAAAAGTCAGTGAGAAAATCAACTCAGGAAGTTTCAACTATCTGAATCAAGTCTTTTTCTATGATTCCAGGAAAAAAAAGAAATTCACATAATTATAAACAAGAGGAAAGTTGCAAGGTTTAAATTCATGTAAAGTCAATATAAGAGAATATAAATTTGAAATTCCATTAAAATACCAATAACATTAATCACAAAACTATTTAAAAAATTCTATAATTCATATGGAATAATAAAAGACCAAGAAGACCCAAAGCAGTTCTAAGTAAAAATAGTAGTGCTAGATACATCACAATAGGCAATTTTAAATTACGCTCTAAAGCTATAGTAACAAAAACAGCACGTTTCTGGCATAGACATATAGCCAGACAGACACATGAACCAATGGAATAAAATCATAGAAGACACAGAGACAAACTCACAAAGATACTGTCATCTGATCTTTGACAAAGGTGTCAAAAACTTACATTGGACCAAAAACAGCCTTTTAAACAAATGAAAACTGGATATCCATATGTAGAAAAATGAAACTAGATCCCTATATCTCACTCTTCACAAAAATCAACTCAAAATGGATCAAGGATCCAGAAATTATGCCAGAAAGGGTGAAACTGACAGAAGAAAACACAAGTTCAACACTTAAGCATGTAGGCACAGACAATGACTTCCTCAATAGAACTTATAAATCTCAGGAAATACCAATAATTAAATACCAAGAATAAATACCAAGAATTAATTAATGGGATAGCATCAAATTAAAAAGCTACTGTAGAGCAAAGGAAAGATACAATCTATAGAACAGGAGAAAAATCTTTGCCAGATTTCTTCCAAAAGAAGATTAATATTCAGAATATATATAGAATTAAAAAAACAGATACAAATAACTAAATCAATAAATGAGCAAATGAACTATATAGAAACTTCTCAAAAAATGCAATGGCCAACAAATATTTTTAAAAATTTCAACCTCTCTAGCAATCATGGAAGTGCAAATCAACAATACACTTAGATTTCATCTCACTTCAGTTACAATGGCAATCATCAAGAAATTAAATAATAAATGCCAGAAAGGATGTGGGGAAAAAAACGAATAATTATACACTGTTGGTGTGATTTTAAATGATACATTATGGAAACCAGCATAAAGATTCCTCAAACGACTAGAAATGAAACCACCATAAGACCCAGATATACCACTCCACAGTATTTATTCAAAAGAATTAAAGTCAGAATACTGTAGTGATACATGCATACACTGCTCATTGCAGCTCATTTCACAATATCCAAGTTGTGGAATCAGTCTAGGTGTCCATCAATAGATGAATGGATAAAGAAATGTGCCATATATGCACAATTGAGTTTCATTCAGGCATAAAGAACTAAATTATGTCATTTGCAAAAAATCATGGATGGAACTTGAAAGCAGTATGTGAAGCAAAATAAGTCAAACTCAGAAAGTCAAGACCATATGCCTCCTCTCATATGTGGACACTAGAAGAACAAAAGTAAAAAGGGTGAGGGGGATAATCTCATGAAAATGGAAGGGATGGGACCAAGTAAAGCAAAGGAATGGGACCCAGTTGAGTAGGAAGAAAAGGGAAAGAGAAGATTCTGGGGAATAAACCAGAGTCTGAATAAATCCCTATATCAACACTTGAACCCAAGAATACAAGAGCAGATTGGGCAATACAGCGAGACCCTGTCTCAAAACAACAACAACAAAATCCTACATCACTGTCCATCTGCAGGTCAGAGAAACATGTTAAACTAAAGCCATAAGTGAAATAGTATTTAAACTCATAAATACAACATTAAGGGGTACAAGAAGTATTTCCTACTCTTCAACATATTTTATAAACAGGAAAAATTACAATTACATTGCTGTCAGAATGTAAATTGGTACTGCCACTATGGAAAAGAGTTTGAAAAATGAAGAGCCATAAAAAATTGAAATAAAAATCATTATATAAAAAGATATCTACTCTCCCATGTTCATTGCAGCATTATTCACAATAATCAACATTTAGAAACAACCTAATATCAGTGGATGAATGGAGTAAAAGAAAAACCACACACACACAAGAATATTATTCAACCTTTAAAAATATGAAATTCTACCATTATTAGCAATATGGATGAAGCTGGAAGACATTATGCAAACCATAAGCCAGATGCAGAAAGATAAATACCACAGGATACCACTTACATGTGGAATCAAAGAGCAGAATTCATAGATATAAGACAGCAGAAGAGTGGTTACCAAGGGCTGGGAGGTGAGGGAAATGGGGACATGTTGGTCAAAAGGTACAAACTTGCAGTTATAGGATTAATAAATTCTGGAGTCCCAATAAATAACCTGTGGCTGCAGTTAATAATAATGTATTTGTATACTTGATTTTGTTGTTGTTGGTGGTGGTGGTGTTGGTACTGGGGATTAAACCAGGTGCTTTACCACTGAGCTAAATCTCTGGCCTTTTTAAAAATTTTTTTATTTTGAGACAGAATCTCACTAATTAAACAAGATGGGCCTTGAATTTGTGATCCTCCTCAGCTTCCTGAGTCTCTGAGATTATAGGGGTGCACCATTGTGTCCAGCTATTGTATACTTAAAATTTACTAAGAGAGTGCATCTTAAGTGTTTTCATCATAACAACAACAAAAGAGATAACTATGTGTTAATTAGCTTTCCCTCTCTGTGATAAAATACCTGAGATAAATCAGCTTGTAGGTGGAAATTTATTATGGCTCATGGTTTCAGAGCTTTCAGTCCTAGGTCACTTGGATCTAATATTTCTGGACCTGTGGTGAGATAGTACCACAGAGCAGAAGCACAAGGTGGAAGAAACTGACCATCTCATGGCAGCCTGGAAGCAAAAAAAGCAATAAGAAAGTCCAGGAGCCAGGGTTCCAATATCCCCTTTAAGGGCACACCACCAGTTACCAAAATTCCTTCGGTTAGATCCCATATTCTAAGTGTTGTACCACCTCCCAATAGTACCACAGGCTGGCAAACAATTCTTTATCATGTGAGCCTTTAGAGAACCTTTAAGATTCAAACCATAATAATATGTGAAGTGATGAATATGTTAATGAGCTTGATTCGTGGCAATCATTTGGCAATGTGTATCAAAACATCATGCTGTACACCCTGAATATATACAAATTTTATTTTATACTTCAATAA